>NC_057802.1:542133389-542139684 GCF_018294505.1 Triticum aestivum
CCCGCCTCTCTCCCCTCCCTTTATATACGTGGGTAGGGGGCACCCCAAAGGCACACCAAGAGTTCTCTTAGCCGTGTTCGGTGCCCCCCTACACAGTTTACTCCTCCGGTCATAGCATCGTAGTGCTTAGGCGAAGCCCTCCGCGGATCACATCACCATCACCATCACTATGCCGTCGTGCTGACGGAACTCTCCCTCGACCCTCTATTGGATCAAGAGCTCGAGGGACGTCATCGAGCTGAACGTGTGCTGAACACGGAGGTGCCGTACGTTCGATACTTGGATCGGTTGGATCGTGTAGACGTTCGACTACATCAACCGTGTTAACTAAACGCTTCCGCTTTTGGTCTACGAGGGTACATGGACACACTTTCCCCTCTCGTTGCTATGCATCTCCTAGATAGATCTTGCGTGATTGTAGGATTTTTTTGAATTACTACGTTCCCCAACAGCAACTGCCGCGACCAGCTCGTTCTAGGCACTGTCCATGAGGCCCCATTCCTCCTTATTTTCTATCTCCTCCGGCTCGGAGTCGACTTCACCAAACTTGAAGACTAGTGGCAAATGATCTTTCTGCGCCATGGCGTTGGTGGAGGTCTGCGGGAGGGAGGGCAATGGGAGGCGAACAGTAAGGCCGGCCGTATTAAGTAGCGGCTCGGGCGCCATTAATGGGGAGGAAGGTGGGCGGCCATGGAAGTCAAAGGGCTCGTTTCCCAGTGAGCCTGCGCAGCGTACGGCTCGCACGCTTCCCGGTTAACCTACGCATTGGAGGACAGCTTGCACGTCTCTCGGTCAGCCTGCGCACCGGACTGCGCTCACACGCCTCTCGTTCAGTCAAGCAGCTGTCCGCACGGCACCTCCTATAGCCATTAAAACGAAGACATGTGACGTCACGTGAATGGTTAACATAACGCACACAATTAGAATTATACAAACGTTTGCGATGTTAGAGTAGCAGCTATTTGTTTCAAAATGCCTTTGTTGGCTGTTATTCGAATGCGCCTTCTCTCAAAATGGACACGAAAAATACCACAGGATGTCGGGTGCCATTCCATGATAGCATGCCAAGTTTCATGAATTTCAGGCGAGTTTTGGATTTGCTAGAATTTAAAAACAAAGCATCTCAATGTTTTGCCGACAATCAACGGTGCCCTGGTGTTTGAAATTCATTCCCATTTCTTGCATGGGACCTAAGCATGCACCTAAGGACAAACATTTGATTTTTCAACCAATTTATATGCACTAGAGCATGTGCATGTAGTTCAAATTTGAATTATGCACATAAATGCATTGAAAACTCAATTAATGCATAAAAATGTCCAAACGAACCCCGAAAAATCCCAAAAATTGACACAACACTCCTGTTGTTCTATGTTGACACGAGAATTTTTTTGAAAGCAATAAGAGGCAATGGATATCGTTTCGTCCCCAAAGGTGGGACGTTCCCTACCGAAACCATCTTGCTTGTTGTGAGAAGCTCTGGTTTGTGAGAACCATATACCAAAACCTGCCCCAAATGGGGAATTTTTTTTACCACGACATGTTGATGCCGCTCCATGATAGCATGCCAAGTTTCATGAATTTCAGACGAGGTTTGGATTTACTAGAATTTAAAAACCAGGTGTCTCAATGTTTGCGGACGAGTGACGGCGGCAGGGTGTTTGACATTCATTCTCATTTCTTGCATGGGACCTAAGCATGCAACCAAGGACACATATTTGAATTTTCAACCAATTTATATGCATTAGAGCATGTGCATGTAGTTCAAATTTGAATTATGCACATAAATGCATTGAAAACTCAATTAATGCATAAAAATGTCCAAACGAACCCCGAAAAATCCCAAAAATTGACACAACACTCCAGTTGTTCTATGTTGACACTAGGAAAAAAATTGAAAGCAATAAGAGGCAATGGATATCGTTTCGTCCAGAAAGGTGGGACGTTCCCTACCGAAACCATCAGGCTTGTTGTGAGAAGCTCTGGTTTGTGAGAAGCATATCCCCAAACCTGCCCCAAATGGGACAAAAAATTTACCACGGCATGCTGATGCCCTCCATGATAGCATGCCAAGTTTCATGAATTTCAGACGAGCTTTGGATTTACTAGAATTTAAAACCAGGTATCTCAATGTTTGCGGCTGAGTGATGGTGGCAGGGTTTTTGACATTCATTCCCATTTCTTGCATGGGACCTAAGCATGCAACCAAGGACACAAATTTGAATATTCAACCAATTTATATGCATTAGAGCATGTTGAGGGAGTCCTGGATTATGGGGTCCTGGGCGTCCGGGTTGTGTGACATTGATACGTCCATTTTGCATCATGCTTTTATATCGATATTTATTGCATTATGGGATGTTATTACACATTATGTCACAATACTTATGCCTATTCTCTCTTATTTTACAAGGTTTACATAAGGAGGGAGAATGCCGGCAGCTGGAATTCTGGGCTGGAAAAGGAGCAAATATTAGAGACCTATTCTGCACAACTCCAAAAGTCCTGAAACACCACGGAAGTTATTTTTGGAAATAATAAAAAATAGTGAGCGAAAGAAATACCAAAGGGGGCCCACACCCTGGCCACGAGGGTGGGGGACACGCCCTGCCCCCTGGGCGCGCCCCTGCCTCGTGGGCCCCCTGTTGGCCCTCCGGTGACTATCTTCTGCCATATGAAGTCTTTCGTCCGAAGAAAAATCAGAAGCAAGCTTTCGGGACGAGACTCCGCCGCCACGAGGCGAAACCTTGGCGGAACCAATCTAGGGCTCCGGCAGAGCTGTTCTGCCGGGGACACTTCCCTCCGGGAGGGGGAAATCATCGCCATCGTCATCACCAACGCTCCTCTCATCGGGAGGGGGCCAATCTCCATCAACATCTTCACCAGCACCATCTCCTCTCAAACCCTAGTTCATCTCTTGTATCCAATTCTTGTCTCTAAGTCTGGGATTGGTACCTGTAGGTTGCTAGTAGTGTTGATTACTCCTTGTA
This sequence comes from Triticum aestivum, assembly GCF_018294505.1. NCBI lineage: Eukaryota > Viridiplantae > Streptophyta > Magnoliopsida > Poales > Poaceae > Triticum > Triticum aestivum. The sequence goes on from NC_057802.1 coordinate 542,136,380, forward strand.
GTTGATGCTAGTTGGTTTATTTGGTGGAAGATCATATGTTCAGATCCTATATGCATATTAATACCCCTCTGATTATGAACATGAATATGCTTTGTGAGTAGTTACGTTTGTTCCTGAGGACATGGGACAAGTCTTGCTATTAGTAGTCATGTGAATTTGGTATTCGTTCGATATTTTGATGAGATGTATGTTGTCTTTTCTCTAGTGGTGTTATGTGAACGTTGACTACATGAAACTTCACCATTATTTGGGCCTAGAGGAAGGCATTGGGAAGTAATAAGTAGATGATGGGTTGCTAGAATGACAGAAGCTTAAACCCTAGTTTATGCGTTGCTTCGTAAGGGGCTGATTTGGATCCATATGTTTCATGCTATGGTTAGGTTTACCTTAATACTTCTTTTGTAGTTGCGGATGCTTGCAATAGGGGTTAATCATAAGTGGGATGCTTGTTCAAGTAAGAACAGCACCCAAGCACCGGTCCACCCACATATCAAATTATCAAAGTACCGAACGCGAATCTTATGAACGTGATGGAAACTAGCTTGACGATAATTCCTACGTGTCCTCGGGAGCGCTTTTCTCTATATAAGAGTTTGTCCAGGCTTGTCCTTTGCTACAAAAAGGATTGGGCCACCTTGCTGCACTTTATTTACTTTTGATACTTGTTGCTCGTTACAAATTATCTTATCACAAAACTATCTGTTACCGATAATTTTAGTGCTTGCAGAGAATACCTTGCTGAAAACCGCTTATCATTTCCTTCTGCTCCTCGTTGGGTTCGACACTCTTACTTATCGAAAGGACTACGATAGATCCCCTATACTTGTGGGTCATCAAGACTCTTTTCTGGCGCCGTTGCGGGGGAGTGAAGCGCCTTTGGTAGGTGGAATTTGGTAAGGAAAAATTTATATAGTGTGCTGAAATTTGTTGTCACTTGTTACTATGGAAAGTAATCCTCTGAGGGGCTTGTTCGGGGTATCTTCAGCCCGACCAGTAGAGCAAAGAGTTCCTCCTCAACCTACTGAACCTACTGAAAATGAAAATGTCTACTTTGAAATTCCTTCGGGTATGGTAGAAAAACTGCTAGCTAATCCTTTTGCAGGGGACGAAACCTTACATCTTGATGAGCACCTAATATATGTGGATGAAGTTTGTGGATTATTTAAGCTTGCAGGTATGTCCGATGATGTTATCAAGAAGAAGGTCTTCCCTTTATCTTTGAAGGGAGATGCATTGACATGGTATAGGCTATGTGATGATATGGGGTCATGGAACTACAAACGATTGAAATTGGAATTTCATCAGAAGTTTTATCCTATGCATCTTGTTCATCGTGATCGCAATTATATATATAATTTTTGGCCTCGCGAAGGAGAAAGCATCGCTCAAGCTTGGGGGAGGCTTAAATCAATGTTATATTCATGCCCCAATCATGAGCTCTCAATAGAAATGATTATTCAAAAATTTTATGTTCGGCTTTCTGATAACAATCGCACCATGCTCGATACTTCTTGTGCTGGCTCTTTTATGATGAAGACTATTGAATTCAAATGGGATTTATTGGAAAGAATTAAATGCAACTCTGAAGATTGGGATCTGGATGAAGGTAAGGAGTCAGGTATGACACCTAAGTTTGATTGTGTTAAATCTTTTATGGATACCGAAGTTTTCCGTAAATTTAGCACTAAATATGGACTTGACTCAGAGATAGTAGCTTCTTTCTGTGAATCTTTTGCTGCTCATGTTGATCTCCCTAAGGAGAAGTGGTTTAAATATCATCCTCCCATAGAAGTAAAAGTAGCTGCACCTATTAAAGTTGAAGAAAAGACTATCACTTATAATGATCCTATTGTTCCTACTACTTATGTTGAGAAGCCACCTTTTCCTGTTAGGATAAAAGATCATGCTAAAGCTTCAACTGTGGTTCATAAAAGCTATATTAGAACTTATACACCTCCTGAGCAAGTTAAAGTTGAACCTAATATTGCTATGGTTAAAGATCTCTTGGCTGATAATATTGATGGGCATGTTATTTATTTCTGTAACGAGACTGCTAGAATTGCTAAACCTTGTGCTAAAGATAAACATAGACCTGTGGTAGGCATGCCTGTTATTTCTGTTAAAATAGGAGATCATTGTTATCATGGCTTATGTGATATGGGTGCTAGTGCTAGTGCAATACCTATTGACTTATACAAAGAAATTATGCATGATATTGCACCTTCTGAGTTAGAAGATATTGATGTCACAATTAAACTTGCCAATAGAGATACTATATCACCAATTGGAATTGTTACAGATGTTGAAGTCTTGTGTGGGAAAACTAAATATCCTGCTGATTTTCTTGTTCTTGGTTCCCCACAAGATAGTTTTTGTCCCATTATATTTGGTAGACCCTTCTTAAACACTGTTAATGCTAGGATAGACTGCGAAAAGGATGTTGTTACTATTGGTTTGGGTGATATGTCTCATGAGTTTAATTTCTCTAAATTTCGTAAACAACACCGTGAAGAAGAATTGCCTTGTAAAGATGAAATTATTGGTCTTGCTTCTATTGCCGTACCTCCTAGTGATCCTTTAGAACAATATTTGCTAGACCATGAAAATGATATGTTTATGAATGAAAGAAGGGAAATAGATGAAGTGTTCTTTAAACAGGGACCTATTCTGAAACACAACTTACCTGTTGAAATCTTAGGGGATCCTTCTCCACCCAAGGGTGATCCCGTGTTTGAGCTTAAACCATTGCCTGATACTCTTAAATATGCCTATCTTGATGAAATGAAGATATATCCTGTTATTATTAGTGCTAACCTTTCAGAGAAGGTGTAACACCCTGAGGATCATGCTACAGTAACCCTCTGTGATTAAGCTAATCATGTTGCTAAACAGGGCTTGATCACATTTGGAACACATTTCTTTTCAAACTCCTAGTTCAAACTTCAATTAAATTTAAAAGTGGAAAATAAAAGTTTTCAAAAATTTAAACAAAAATGTTCGGTGGGTGCCAAATAATACACTGGTAATTATGGTGGAGAAAACACATTTTTATAAAATACCTAAATACTTTTAAATGAACTAAAACAGAAAAGAAAATAAACAAGTAAAAAGAAAACAGAAAACAGAACAGACAAAAAAAAAGAAAAAAGAGAAAAGGCCCTTCCCCCCCCACTGGACCCGTGGCCCAAACTAGGCCTTCCCCCCCACTGACCCCCGGCCCAAACTGGGCCGCGACCCCCGACCCCCGGCCCAGCCCACTCTCCCCCTCGCCCCTTGCCTGTTCCCCCGACCGGGGTCGAACAGTG
>NC_057802.1:542140126-542366291 GCF_018294505.1 Triticum aestivum
CCGGCGACGGGGAGGATAAGGGCGCCAGCTCCCCCGCCTCCTCGGGCCTCTCTCCCACTCGCCCCCGCTCGTCCCTCGGCCTCTGCGCCTCTCCCCCCGCCAGATCCACCTCCCTCTCCCCTTCGATCCCCCACTGCCCGCGCGTGCTCGCCGCCGTTCACCGTCGTACTCGCGGCCACCGTGCCCCGATTGCCCCGACGACGTGCCCGGACGACTCCCCGTCGTCGACTACGTCGACTACGCCATCGGGAACGAGCCGAGCGCCTCTGCACCGACCTCCCCGAGCTCGTCTTCAACCTTCGGCCGCCGTCGTTCGTCGCCGATTCCGGCTACCCCGCGCCCTCCCCGAGCTCACTGCCAATCCCTACGGCTCCGCTGTGAGCTCCCGCTTCTCCTCCCCCTCTCCGTTAGCTCGCCCTCGTTCCCTAGCTGCTCCCCCACGCATGCCCGAACGCCGCGCCGCGGAGCTCGCCGCCGGCGGGTCTCCGGTGACCAAATGGTCACGGGCGTAGGCCCGCTAGCTCGACCGCGTCATGCCGCACCCGCCTAGGTAGTTAGTTCGGCCGTTCGCGCGCTCTAACGCAGCATCCGTCGGACACCCGTAGCACCTCGCCGCCGGCGAGCTCGTAGCGCTCGCCCCCGCCCGTTCCAGCCCCTCCGGCCACCGCCGTTGGACGCGCGACGCCGAGCCGCGTCGAACGCGCCCAGCCACGCCCCCGAAGACCCCCTGTACGTGAAACCCGTACCCCTCCCGAGCCGCGCCGCCGTGCGTTTGGTCGCCGGCGTTGCTCCGGCGCCGGCCGCCGACGTGGCTGGCCTGGGGCCACCCCAGTGCCCCTGCCAGTGGCCCCCACGGGCCCCAGTTGACTGGGTTGACCCAGTCAACTGCTGACTGGGCAGACCCAGTCACTGACATGCGGGCCCCGCCGCAAAAATATAAAAAGAAAAGAAAAAGAAAATGTTTTATAAATAAAAATAATTATTTTAACTAATCACTCACTGACATATGGGGCCCACCCCTCTAATTATACTGTTAGATTAGTTTAATTAAGTATTAGACTAACAGAGGCTGACATGTGGGTCCCACTAGACCCACCTGTCTGGTTTGACTGGTCAGCCGACCTGTTGACCTGCTGACGTCAGCATTGCCTCATGCTGACGTCATAGTTCCTTTTTGCTTAATATAAATAATTCTAGAAAATTCAAATAAACTTTGAAAATTCATATCTTTTAAACCGTAACTCGGATGAAAATGTTTTCTATATGAAAGTTGCTCAGAACGACGAGAAGAATCCAAATACGCAGTCCGTTCGTCCACCACACCTCCCTAACCTATCGAACTAGCAACTTTCCCCCTCCGGTCCGTCTGTCCGAAAACGCGAAACATCGGGAATACCTCCCGGATGTCCCCCCCCCTTCACCGGTACCACCTACTGTTGCGTTAGGACACCCCTAGCACCGCTCACTGTCATGTCACGCATCGTCATGCTTATGTTTGCATTGTATTTACTGTTTCTTCCCCCTCTTCTCTCCGGTAGACTACGAGACCGACACTGCTGCTGCCCAGTTCGACTACGGAGTTGACGACCCCTCCTACTTGCCAGAGCAACCAGGCAAGCCCCCCCCTTGATCACCAGATATCGCCTATTCTTCTCTATACTGCTTGCATTAGAGTAGAGTAGCAATGTACTGCTTTTCGATATCCTATCCTGATGCATAGCCTATCCTTGCTACTACTGTTGATACCTTTACCTGCAATCCTACATGCTTAGTATAGGATGCTAGATTTCCATCAGTGGCCCTACATTCTTGTCCGTCTGCTGTGCTATACTATCGGGCCGTGATCACCTGGGCGGTGATCACGGGTATATACTTATATACTACATACATGACACATGTGATGACTAAAGTCGGGTCGGCTCGTAGGAGTACCCGCAAATGGATCTTTGTGGCGGAGCGACAGGGCAGGTTGAGACCGCCTAACTGAGAGGTGGGCCTGGCCCTGGTCGGCGTTCGCGGATACTTAACACGCTTAACGAGATCTTGGTATTTGATCTGAGTCTGGCCATTTGGTCTATACGCACTAACCATCTACACGGGAGTAGTTATGGGTATCCCGGCGTCGTGGTATCAGCCGAAGCCTTCTTGACGTCAGCGACTGAGTGGCGCGCGCCGGATTGGACTGGAACGCCACTAGGCTAGGTCTGCTTCCGGCCGCGTACGCAACGTGCAGGTGTGCATAGGGCGATGGGCCCAGACCCCTGCGCGCATAGGGTTAGACCGGCGTGCTGACCGCTCTCCGCTCTGTTGTGCTTAGGTGGGGCTGCGACGCGTTGATCTTACGAGGCCGGGCATGACCCAGGAAAGTGTGTCCGGCCAAATGGGATCGAGCGTGTTGGGTTATGTGGTGCACCCCTGCAGGGAAGTTTATCTATTCGAATAGCCGTGTCCCTCGGTAAAAGGACGACCCGGAGTTGTACCTTGACCTTATGACAACTAGAACTGGATACTGAATAAAATACACCCTTCCAAGTGCCAGATACAACCCGGTGATCGCTCTCTAACAGGGCGACGAGGAGGGGATTGCCGGGTAGGATTATGCTATGCGATGCTACTTGGAGGACTTCAATCTACTCTCTTCTACATGCTGCAAGATGGAGGCTGCCAGAAGCGTAGTCTTCGACAGGACTAGCTATCCCCCTTTTATTCTGGCTTTCTGCAGTTCAGTCCACTGATATGCCCCTTTACACATATACCCATGCATATGTAGTATAGCTCCTTGCTTGCGAGTACTTTGGATGAGTACTCACGGTTGCTTCTCTCCCTCTTTTCCCCCTTTCCTTTCTATCTGGTTGTCGCAACCAGATGTTGGAGTCCAGGAGCCAGACGCCACCGTCGACGACGACACCCACGACACTGGAGGTGCCTACTACTACGTGCAGGCCGCTGACGACGACCAGGAGTAGTTAGGAGGATCCCAGGCAGGAGGCCTGCGCCTCGTTCGATCTGTATCCCAGTTTGTGCTAGCCTTCTTAAGGCAAACTTGTTTAACTTATGTCTGTACTCAGATATTGTTGCTTCCGCTGACTCGTCTATGATCGAGCACTTGTATTCGAGCCCTCGAGGCCCCTGGCTTGTATTATGATGCTTGTATGACTTATTTATGTTTTAGAGTTGTGTTGTGATATCTTCCCGTGAGTCCCTGATCTTGGTCGTACACATTTGCGTGCATGATTAGTGTACGGTCAAATCGGGGGCGTCACAGAAGGAGGAAGAAAAATTATTGAAAACTCTAAAGAAGCACCGTGCTGCTATTGGATATACTCTTGATGATCTTAAGGGCATCAGTCCCACTCTATGCCAACACAAAATAAATTGGAGAAAGATGCCAAACCAGTTATTGATCATCAACGACGACTGAATCCTAAAATGAAAGAAGTGGTAAGAAAGGAAATACTAAAGCTCCTTGAGGCAGGTATAATCTATCCCGTTGCTGGTAGTCAGTGGGTAAGTCCTGTCCATTGTTTCCCTAAGAAGGGAGGTATTACTGTCGTTCCTAATGATAAATATGAATTGATTCCGCAAAGAATTATTACAAGTTATAGGATGGTAATTGATTTCCGCAAATTAAATAAAGCTACTAAAAAAGATCATTACCCCTTACCTTTTATTGATCAAATGCTAGAAATATTATCCAAACATACACATTTTTGCTTTCTAGATAGTTATTCTGGTTTCTCCCAAATACCTGTGTCAGCTGATGATCAAGCTAAGACCACTTTTACTTGCCCTTTCGATACTTTTGCTTATAGACGTATGCCTTTTGGTTTATGTAATGCACCTGCTACCTTTCAAAGATGCATGATGACTATATTCTTTGACTTTTGTGAAAAGATTTGTGAGGTTTTCATGGACGATTTCTCCGTTTATGGATCCTCTTTTGATGATTGCTTGAGCAACCTTGATCGAGTTTTGCAGAGATGTGAAGAAACTAATCTTGTCTTGAACTGGGAGAAGTGCCACTTTATGGTTAATGAAGGTATTGTCTTGGGGCATAAAATTTCTAAAAGAGGTATTGAAGTTGATAAAGCTAAAGTCGATGCTATTGAAAAGATGCCATGTCCCAAGGACATCAAAGGTATAAGAAGCTTCCTTGGTCACGCCGGATTTTATAGGAGGTTCATTAAGGACTTCTAAAAAAATTCTCGGCCTCTGACTAATTTATTACAAAAAGATATACCATTCGTCTTAATGATGATTGTGTAGAAGCATTTGAAATACTTAAGAAAGCATTGATTTCTGCACCTATCGTTCAGCCACCTGATTGGAATTTACCCTTTGAAATTATGTGTGATGCTAGTGATTATGCTGTAGGTGCTGTTCTAGGGCAAAGAGTTGATAAGAAATTAAATGTTATTCAATATGCTAGTAAAACTCTAGACAATGCTCAGAGAAATTATGCTACTACTGAAAAAGAATACTTAGCAGTTGTATTTGCATGTGATAAGTTTAGACCTTATATTGTTGATTCTAAAGTAACTATACACATGGATCATGCTGCTATTAAATATCTTATGGAAAAGAAAGATGCTAAACCTAGACTTATTAGATGGGTTCTCTTGCTACAAGAATTTGATTTGCATATTATTGATAGGAAGGGAGCTGAGAACCCCGTTGCAGACAACTTGTCTAGGTTAGAAAATGTTCTTGATGACACACTACCTATTGATGATAGCTTTCCTGATGAACAATTAAATGTCATAAATGCTTCTCATACTGCTCCATGGTATGCTGATTATGCTAATTACATTAATTGTTGCCAAATTTATACCACCTAGTTTCACATACCAGCAAAAGAAAAAGTTTTTCTATGATTTGAGACATTACTTTTGGGATGACCCTCATCTTTATAAAGAAGGAGTAGATGGTATCATTAGACGTTGTGTACCTGAGCATGAACAGGAACAGATCCTACGCAAGTGTCACTCCGAGGCTTATGGAGGACACCACGCTGGAGACGGAACTGCACATAAGGTATTGCAATCCGGTTTTTATTGGCCTACTCTATTCAAGGATGCCCGTAAGTTTGTCCTATCATGTGATGAATGTCAAAGAATTGGTAATATTAGTAGACGTCAAGAAATTCCTATGAATTATTCACTTGTTATTGAACCATTTGATGTTTGGGGCTTTGATTATATGGGACCGTTTCCTGCCTCTAATGGATATACACATATTTTAGTTGCTGTTGATTACGTTACTAAGTGGGTAGAAGCTATTCCAACTAGAAGTGCTGGTCATAACACTTCTATTAAGATGCTTAAAGAAGTTATTTTTCCGAGGTTTGGAGTCCCTAGATATTTAATGACTAATGGTGGTTCGCATTTTATTCATGGTGCTTTCCGTAAAATGCTTGAGAAGTATGATGTTAATCATAGAATTGCATCTCCTTATCATCCACAGTCTAGTGGTTAAGTAGAATTGAGTAATAGAGAGCTCAAATTAATTTTGCAAAAGACTGTTAATAGATCTAGGAAGAATTGGTCCAAGAAACTTGATGATGCATTATGGGCCTATAGAACTGCATATAAAAATCCTATGGGTATGTCTCCGTATAAAATGGTTTATGGAAAAGCATGTCACTTACCTCTTGAACTAGAACATAAGGCATATTGGGCCATTAAAGAGCTCAATTATGATTTCAAACTTGCCAGTGAAAAGAGGTTATTTGACATTAGCTCACTTGATGGATGGAGAACCCAAGCCTATGAGAATGCCAAATTGTTTAAAGAAAAAGTTAAAAGATGGCATGACAAAAGAATACAAAAGCGTGAGTTTAATGTAGGTGATTATGTATTGCTATACAACTCTCGTTTAAGATTTTTTGCAGGAAAACTTCTCTCTAAATGGGAAGGTCCTTACGTTATCGAGGAGGTCTATCGTTCCGGTGCCATAAAAATCAACAACTTCGAGGGCACAAATCCGAAGGTGGTGAACGGTCAAAGAATTAAACATTATATCTCAGGTAATCCTATAAATGTGGAAACCAATGTCATTGAAACCGTAACCCCGGAGGAATACATAAGGGACACTTTCCGGAACGTTTCAGACTCCGAAAAGGAATAGGTATGTGGTATGGTAAGTAAACCAACTCCAAAACAGTTCTAATGGCAATTTTTCTCCGTTTTGGAATATTTAGAAAAATAGAAAAATAAGAAGCAGTCCGGGAAGGACATGAGGCCTCAACGAGGGTGGAGGGCGCGCCCCCCTACCTCGTGGGCACCTCGTGTGCTCTCCGGACTCCGTTTTCTTGCACGATACATATTTTGGTCGGTAAAAATTCATTATATAATCTCCCGAAGGTTTTGACTCCTATATCACGCAATTATCCTCTGTTTTCGTTTCGAGCTGTTTTTCTGACAGATCTAGATCATCATGACGTCTCCAAGCGCCCCCAAGGACAAGTTCTTCGAGAAGGTCCTGCGACACCCTCAAACCATTGAGATGCGTGATGGGTTGCTGCGCATCCGCGATGTTGAGGGACCGAAGGGGACCGGAAGCTGGAGACAAGGCTCGAAGCAATGGAGCAACAAGTTTTCAAGTGCCAGGGGATGGTGGAACGTGGACTCAGCTCCAACCACATGATGATCGCGGAGTTCACCAACAACCACAAGCTGGATGCAAAGAACATTGGGGAGACCATCTTCAAGCTTCACGAGAAGATCGAGCACCTCCAAGCCCAAATCTATGACCTGCAAAACCAAAACTGTGAGTATGAATATAGATTCAAGAGGATGAGTTTGGCTGCAGATTTGAGGATCCCGGAGACTCGATCATCCTTCTATGATGGTGAGCCTATGCCTTGGAAGATGGACGATAACCCCACATCATCAACAACTCCACCACCTTCCTCACCAACAAAGGAGATATAATCACATGGGTATGGGCACTCCCCTTGGCAACTGCCAAGCTTGGGGGAGGTGCCCCGGTATCGTATCACCACCACATCTCCTATCTTTACCGTTTTTCTTAGTTCAATCCTTTTAATAGTATTTTGATCTAGTAGAATAAAGTTTTAGTATGATTTAGTTTTGAGTTTTGCTTGTGATCCCTTTATGTAATCGAGTCCATGAGCTATATAATAAAGATTAGTGTTGAGTCAAGGGCTTGATTATCTTGCTATGATCTTGAGGGAATAAAAGAAAAGAGAAAAGAATAAAAAGAAACAAAGAGATCATATTGATCTTATGGAGAGTAATGACTTCACATAGAAAGAGTATGATGATTAAAAATTGTTGAGAGTTGACAAACATAGCTTTGGTCATCGTTGCAATTAATAGGAAGTAATAAAGAAGGAGAGGTTTCACATATAAATATACTATCTTGGACATCTTTTATGATTGGGAGCACTCATTAAAATATGACATCCTAAAGAGTTGATGTTGGACAAGGAAGACAACGTAATAGGTTATGTTTTCTTATATCTGAGATAAAGTATATTGTCATGGATCATCCAACGTGTTGAGCTTGCCTTTCCCCCTCATGCTAGCCAAATTCTTTGCACCAAGTAGAGATACTACTTGTGCTTCCAAATACCCTTAAACCCAGTTTTGCCATGAGAGTCCACCATATCTACCTATGGATTGAGTAAGATCCTTCAAGTAAGTTGTCATCGGTGCAAGCAATAAAAATTGCTCTCTAAATATGTGTGATTGCTTAGTGTGGAGGAAATAAGCTTTATACGATCTTGTGATGTGGAAGAAATAAAAGCGACGGACTGCGTAATAAAGGTCCATATCACAAGTGGCAATATAAAGTGACGTTTTTTGCATCAAGATTTTGTGCATCCAACCCTGAAAGCGCATGGCAACCTCGGCTTCCCTCTGCGAAGGGCCTATCTTTTATTATTACCTTCTACCTTATGCAAGAGTCATGGTGATCTTCACCTTTCCTTTTTACATTTTATCCTTTGGCAAGCACGGTGTGTTGGAAAGATCCTGATACATATATCTAATTGGATGTAGGTTAGCATGAACTATTATTGTTGACATTACCCTTGAGGTAAAAGATTGGGAGGCGAAACTATAAGCCCCTATCTTTCTCTGTGTCCGATTAAAACTCCGTAACCACAAGTATTGCGTGAGTGTTAGCAATTGTGAAACACTAAATGATAGTTGAGTATGTGGACTTGCTAGAAAGCTCTGACATAGACTCTTTATGATGTTATGATAAATTCAAATTGCCTCAATGACTGAGATTATAGTTTGTTAGTTCTCAATAAAGTTTCTGATTCATACTTTGCATTGTGAATAGATTATTACTTGAGCATAAGAAGACATATGACAATATCCTTATATGTTGCTGTTATGAGAATAATCATGATGCCCTCATGTCCGTATTTTATTTTATCGACACCTCTACCTCTAAACATGTGGACATATTTATCTTTATCGGCTTCCGCTTGAGGACAAGCGAGGTCTAAGCTTGGGGGAGTTGATACGTCCATTTTGCATCATGCTTTTATATCGATATTTATTGCATTATGGGCTGTTATTACACATTATGTCACAATACTTATGCCTATTCTCTCTTATTTTACAAGGTTTACATAAGGAGGGAGAATGCCGGCAGCTGGAATTCTGGGCTGGAAAAGGAGCAAATATTAGAGACCTATTCTGCACAACTCCAAAAGTCCTGAAACTCCACGGAAGTTATTTTTGGAAATAATAAAAAATACTGAGCGGAAGAAATACCAGAGGGGGCCCACACCCTGGCCACGAGGGTGGGGGACGCGCCCTACCCCCCTGGGCGCGCCCCCTGCCTCGTGGGCCCCCTGTTGGCCCTCTGGTGCCCATCTTCTGCCATATGAAGTCTTTTGTCCGAAGAAAAATCAGAAGCAAGCTTTCGGGACGAGACTCCGCCGCCACGAGGCGGAACCTTGGCGGAACCAATCTAGGGCTCCGGCAGAGCTGTTCTGCCGGGGACACTTCCCTCCGGGAGGGGGAAATCATCGCCATCGTCATCACCAACGCTCCTCTCATCGGGAGGGGGCCAATCTCCATCAACATCTTCACCAGCACCATCTCCTCTCAAACCCTAGTTCATCTCTTGTATCCAATTCTTGTCTCTAAGTATGGGATTGGTACCTGTAGGTTGCTAGTAGTGTTGATTACTCCTTGTAGTTGATGCTAGTTGGTTTATTTGGTGGAAGATCATATGTTCAGATCCTATATGCATATTAATACCCCTCTGATTATGAACATGAATATGCTTTGTGAGTAGTTACGTTTGTTCCTGAGGACATGGGAGAAGTCTCGCTATTAGTAGTCATGTGAATTTGGTATTCGTTCGATATTTTGATGAGATGTATGTTGTCTTTTCTCTAGTGGTGTTATGTGAACGTCGACTACATGACACTTCACCATTATTTGGGCCTAGAGGAAGGCATTGGGAAGTAATAAGTAGATGATGGGTTGCTAGAGTGACAGAAGCTTAAACCCTAGTTTATGCGTTGCTTCGTAAGGGGCTGATTTGGATCCATATGTTTCATGCTATGGTTAGGTTTACCTTAATACTTCTTTTGTAGTTGCGGATGCTTGCAATAGGGGTTAATCATAAGTGGGATGCTTGTTCAAGTAAGAACAGCACCCAAGCACCGGTCCATCCACATATTAAATTATCAAAGTACCGAATGCGAATCATATGAACGTGATGAAAACTAGCTTGACGATAATTCCTATGTGTCCTCGGGAGCGCTTTTCTCTATATAAGAGTTTGTCCAGGCTTGTCCTTTGCTACAAAAAGGATTGGGACACCTCGCTGCACTTTATTTACTTTTGTTACTTGTTGCTCGTTACAAATTATCTTATCACAAAACTATCTGTTACCGATAATTTAAGTGCTTGCAGAGAATACCTTGCTGAAAACCGCTATCATTTCCTTCTGCTCCTCGTTGGGTTCGACACTCTTACTTATCGAAAGGACTACGATAGATCCCCTATACTGGTGGGTCATCAGACATGGGCCGGACTGGTGGGCCGTGAAGATACAAGATAGAAGGCCTTCCCCCGTGTCTGGATGGGACTCTTCTTTGCGTGGATGACAAGCTTGGCGTGCGGACATGAATATTCCTTTCTGTGTAAACCGACTCTGTACAACCCTAGCCCCCTCCGGTGTCTATATAAACCAGAGGGTTTAGTCTGTAGAGGCAATCATAATCATACAGGCTAGACATCTAGGGTTTAGCCATTACGATCTCGAGGTAGATCATCTTTTGTAACCCTTATACTCATCATAGTCAATCAAGCACAAAGTAGGGTATTACCTCCATTAAGAGGGCCCGAACCTGGGTAAACATCGTGTCCCCTGCCCCTGTTACCTTCGATCTTCAGACACACAGTTCGGGACCCCCTACCCGAGATCTGCCGGTTTTGACGCCGACATTGGTGCTTTCATTGAGAGTTCCTCCGTGTTGTCGATAGAAGGATTGATGGCTCGCCTTGTCATCAACAACAAAATCACCTCTGGATGGGCCCTAGTTCCTGGACAGACCCTCCAGATCGGCAATTTCACCATAGGCGCCTGCCTGGCCATTAAGCCCAAGGCGGTCCCCCGGATTGCCATAAATCATCTTCGCATCAACCCCGAAAGCGTCAATAATATGGATTCGGCAGATATCTCATCTTTAAACGAGTTATTAGATCGCATTGCCGCCCTGGGGGTCGCAACAGATTGCGATCTGATTGAGCTTAAACCCGATCAGAGGGAAATCAGGTCTCCACCTGTCACCCACCTGGTGACTGTCGTGGAAGAACAAGTTGAGGATACCGCTCCTCCTGTGCTGAAAACAAACTATGTTCGGATTTTCAAGCCCTGCGAGTCGGATAGTCATCTTTGAGAAGAGATCATCTATCCTCCGAACATAGAATAAGGTGCTGAGTCTAAAATTCCCCACGACACTCTGGACCCTGGGCCAATGACCTCAGAAATTTTTCAAAATCCAGATTCCATGGTGGGCCAGGGTTCGGATTCAAGCCGACCCACCCACCACAATCAATGCTCTCCAAGAAATTCCGGTCCCCCGGACGTATGCGACTTAATGTACATACGACAACAACCTCAGGAAACAGTGCATCACTTTTGGGCTAGATTCCTACTTGTTAAAAACAAGATTAAAGATTGCTGCGACGACGATGCGGTATCAGTCTTTTGCCACAACTGTACGGACGAGGGGATCCTCAATGCCCTCAATAGACGCCGCATACTGCACTTCACAGATTTGGCACACATAGTACAGAAGTATTGCTCAATGGAAAGCCTAGACAGCTCGGTGGGAACCACCGGCCTTTAAGCCACCCACCGACCGGGCAAAAATGATGCACCCTTACGGGGCACCTGATCATCACTTCACGGACAGGAAAACCAAACCCCTTAACGGGACACAGAACTGTCCTTGATGAATGGCTCGACAAGCCTTGTCAGATACACGCGATGCCGAATTCCGAACCAACACATAGCCTTCGGGCATGTTGGATACTCCGGCAGGTGGCTAAAAGCGGTGAGGCTATCCTCACCAACACTACCCCGGCGAGGTCCTCCCCCGAGGATAACGACCTCAATGTGTTTACAGTCTTCGAGACCTTTCTTCAAACAATCAGCCCGCGACCTCGCCGAAGTCAATCACGTAGCCGCAATAAATCCTTGGAACGATATGGTGATAACCTTCAACGCCAATGACGAGCCAAGGGCCCGATCAGTCCGAGCACCAGCCGCTTTGGTTCTAACCCCAATTGTAAATGGCTTTCGCCTCACTGAAGTGCTCATGGATGGCGGCAGCAGACTGAACCTCATCTATGAGGACACGCTCAATAAAATGCAAATAGACAAGAGCCGCATCGAGGAGAGCAGTACAACCTTTCGAGGTAACATCCCCAGCCAAGAAGCACGGTGTTCGGGAAAAATAAAACTTGATGTGGTATTCGGCACGCCTCAGAACTACAGGTCCGAAGAATTAATCTTCCAGGTGGCACCTTTCAACAACGGATATCATGCCCTGTTAGGGCGAGATGCATTCACACACTTTCAAGCCATACCTCATTACAGGTACATGAAGCTCAAAATTCCTGGGCCCAACGGTGTCATCACTATCGTCAGTGATCCGGACATAGCACTCCGCGCCGAAAACAAAACCGTATCCCTGGCCCTCGAGGCACTGTCCGAAGCCCTGGCGGCCAAGGATCTCACCGCTCTGCGTTCCACAGTGGATAGAGACGACGTAATTCTTGATAAAAGGCCTAAATCCACTTCTTTCAAGCCAGCAGACGAGATAGTCAAATTTCAAGTTCACCCGACAGACCCCAAGAAAACAGCTTCCATTGGGGCAAAGCTGGATCCGACGGTGGACGCCGCATTGCGCGCGTTCTTGCGCGAGAATTGGGACATCTTCGCCTGGCACCCTTCGGATATGCCAGGAATCCCACGCGCGCTGGACGAACATAGTCTCAATATACTGAAGGGATACAAACTAGTCAAGCAAACGTTGCGGTGATTTTCCGAACCCAAACGACAGGCTATGAGTGAGGAGCTAGCCAAGCTACTCGAAGCCGGGTTTATCACAGAGATCAAACATCCGGACTGGCTAGCAAACCTAGTTATGGTGCCGAAGAAGGATAAATCATGGTGCTTGTGTGTCGACTTCAAGGACCTTAATAAAGCCTGCCCTAAGGATCCCTTCCCACTACCTCACATCGATCAGATCATTGATGCAACCGCAGGACACGGCTCACTATGCTTCCTCGACGCATACTCCGGATACCATCAAATCAAAATGAAGGAATCCGACCAAGCCGCAACGGCATTCATCACCCCATATGGGCCCTTTTGCTTCAACGCCATGCCTTTCGGGCTCAAAAATGCCGGCGCCACATACCAACGCATGATTCAAACGTGCCTGGAAAAGCAAATCGGCAAGACAGTTGAGGCATATGCAGATGATGTAGTCATCAAAACTAAGCTTGTCGACTCATTGGTGGACGCCTTACGCCTTACATTTGACAACCTCCGAAGATATGACATACGGCTCAATCCGAAAAAGTGCGTTTTCGGCGTTCCCGCCGGAAAACTGCTTGGGTTCATTGTTTCCAATAGAGGAATCAAAGCAAACCCAGCCAAAATCCGAGCCCTGTCACAGTTGGCTACACCAACAGACCTCAAGCAGGTCCAAAAACTAGCAGGTGCGTGGCAACTTTGAGCCGCTTTATCTCTAGATTAGGAGAAAAGGCACTGCCATTGTATCACCTGCTCCAACGCACTGCCACTTTGCGTGGACGGATGCTGCAATAGCCGGACTGGAAGAAATAAAAGCTTTGTTAGCAAGCAACCCAATCCTGGCCACACCAAACGTCAGCGAACTCATTTTACTATACATATCTGCAACGCACCAGGTGGTGAGTGCGGTGCTCGTCGTCGAACGAGAGGAAGAGGGACATAAATTCCCACTTCAAAACCCAGTATACTATGTATCGACGGTCCTCACACCATGCAAATCCCGATACCCACATTATCAAAAGATAGCGTATGCAGTCTTCATGGCATCCCGGAAGCTGCGGCACTACTTTCAAGAGTGTTCGATCACGGTGGCTTCCGAAGTACCACTTAATGATATCATAAACAACCGGAACGCCACTGGCCGCATTGCCAAATGGGCCATTGAGCTCTTACCATTTGAAATAACATATAAGCCACGCCGAGCCATCAAATCTTAGGTGTTGGTTGACTTCGTCGCCGAATGGACAAAGGCCGAACTCCCTAAAGAGTACGACAGATATTCTAACTGGGTGATGCACTTCGACGGCTCTAAAATGCTAGCTGGACTTGGGGCTGGTGTCGTCCTGACATCCCCCACGGGAGACATAGTCCGTTATATGCTCCAAATATTGTATACTGACTCCAATAACGCAGCCGAATATGAAGCCCTACTGCATGGTCTCCGCATGGTTGTTTCTATGGGCATACAACGCCTTGAGGTGCGGGGGATTCAAACCTTGCAATATCCCAAACAAACGGAGAATTCGACGCAAAAGATCCAAAGATGGCAGCTTACCGCAATGTCGTGCTCAAAATATCAGCTCGGTTCGAGGGGCTTGAGTTCCATCACGTGGCCCGAGACAGTAACCAAGCAGCGGACATCCTTGCTCGAATGGGCGCTAAATGCGACCCCGTCCTGCCTAACACCTTTGTGGAACGGCTATTCAAGCCATCCGTAGTATGGCAGGACGAGAGCGGAACCACCAGTCCGGCGCCGAGCACGCCCCCAGACGCCGAACACGATTCCGATATCATCGGAGGCTCGGGCACAGAACCAACACCTTCCTCCCATGTAATCATGACAATAATCGCCCCATGGACTGAACCCTTCCTGGCCTACCTTAATAGGCGGGAGCTCCCTGAGGACCAGAATGAGGCTCGTTGCATCGTTCGACGCTCGAAAGCCTACAAGGTTCATGAAGGAGAGCTCTACAAGAAAAGTACTACCGGAGTCCTTCAAAGATGTATCTCCGAAGAGGAGGGGCGGCAGCTCTTGGCCGAAATCCATGCTGGTCCTTGCGGCCATCACGCCACAGCTCGGGCCCTTGTAAGTAAGGCCTTCTGTACTAGTTTTTTCTGGCCTATAGCCCGAGCAGATGCACAAGACCTTGTCCAACGTTGTGTTGGATGCCAGATTTTTGCCAATCAAAGCCATATGCCGCCTACCACCCTACGAACAATCCCCATTACTTGGACTTTTGCGGTCTGGGGGCTTGACATGGTCGGACCCCTTAAAGGGGGAAGCCATATGAAAAAATACCTGCTGGTCATGGTAGATAAATTCAGTAAATGGATAGAGGCCAAACCTGTTAAAACGGCCGAAGCCGGACCAGTGATAGATTTCACATCCGGTGTTGTACACCGTTATGGTGTCCCACACTACATTATCACCGATAACGGCTCTAACTTTACAGCCGACGAGGTAAAAACTTGGTGTGCTAATCTGGGCATCAAGCTCGATCGATTACACCTCCATGTATCACCCTCAAACAAACGGTCAAGTAGAACAGGCTAATGGCCTGATAATGAGCGGCATTAAACCCAGACTAGTGCGATCCCTAAAGGAGTCAGATAAGCACTGGGTTGAGGAGCTCGACTCCGTACTTTGGGGGCTGCGGACCACACCCAATCGCACGACCGGATACACACCGTTCTTCATGGTGTACGGCGCAGAGGCCGTCTTGCCTTACGATATTATTCATGACTCACCTCGAGTGCGCATGTACGAAGAGAGAGAGGCCGAGCTCGATCGGCAAGATGACTTAGATGGCCCGGAGGAGGAGCACGATGTCGCAAAAGCTCGTTCAACATTCTACCAACAACAAGCTCGAAGATACCAAAGCAAAGAAGTGCGGGCCAAGACTTATAATGTCGGCAAACTCGTTCTACGCCTACCAGAGAAGAAAAAGGACAAGCTCAAGCCCACATGGGAGGGTCCCTTCATTATGGATGAAGTTCTCACTAGAGGAGCCTCCTTTGTAATGCATCGGACAATCGCTTACAGCCGAACCCATGGAACGCTGCCAGACTCCGAAGATTCTACGCCTAAGTCCGGACTCATTGTTTGTTACCTTTTTCTATTTTCTTTCTTTCTTATTTCGTTTTTATATGACTTCTAGCTCGTGTTCAGATAAACCTCACACTTAAGGGGTATACATCCTTAAATGTACATACCCCACAATACCTGGGGGCTTCTTTTCACAGAAGCTTATTATTATTATTTTTCGAGCATCAAGCTCACTGCACATATGTGTCGTCTTCTCATATATATCTTTTCTTCACCATTATATGCACCTTTATGACTTAATTTTTTGCCAAGCTGGGTTGCCTGGCTCCTATGCTTATGCCCTACGTTCCCGCTTGTTCGGCTAGGGCATAAAGGGAGCACCTCTGCGATTGTTACAGCCGGGTCATCCGAAAGTGTACCTCAGACGAATGAAGCCGAAAGCTAGCATTCTTAAGGGAATAATTGGTCGGCGCTCAAAAGACGAATTACCCTCGTTGTAATATAAGCCCCCAAAATATAAAGTGTACTGTGATTTTTCGCAACACAACTTAGGCATGCACAACAGCGCATGCTGACCCAGGGAGAGGAACCCTTAACGGAACTATTCTCTCTGGAAGATGTTTCTTATGATCAAATGTAATATAACATAACTCCCCGAACACAATTTGTCTGTTTACGCAGCTATGACCGGACTGCTTGGTTTCCAAACGTACTTTGGTGTTTACCGACGGTATAGTATTTGGAAACACTCCAAACCTCAGGTTTTGGAGGTTGAAGCAGAAGGTCTGCCATGACAATCGTTTTACAATTTAGATGGAGATAAGTTTACCTATAACAGTACATTGCTACTTGGACTCGAAACATCTTCCTCCTCCAGACCATCTAACAGGTTGTCTAGTTTACAATCCTGTTGTGAAAACTTGTCGGCTATCTTTACTTGGTCATACACCAAGCTAACAGGAATTTCCTGTCCATCTGGTCCCCGAGGCCCGACCCGGGCCATATGATTCGGATCAAGTCTGGTGTACCGCGTTTTCACCATGGCCCAGGCTTCTCGTGCGCCTTCTCGGCATGCTGATATCTTACATAGCCCAAAGCGGCGACGAGCTCCCTTCAATAAATTCACGAGTTCCTCCATGCTTCTTGGAGGAGAAACGGTTGGCCATAAAGCCTTAGCAATGCACCTCATTGCCTTCCGGGCTCGCTCATGCACTCTGGACAACTCTTGTAGCAGATCACCTTGAAATCCGGACACCTCTCCTTCGGGCCGCCCAATCAGCACACCTGCAGATGCAAACTTGTTAAATTTTTCCATCAGGGGACCGTACGAAAGTAAGGTTCAAGAGCATACTGAATATGCCGCCTTTTAGCTTTCTTTTCTCCTTCAAGGCATCCGCCAGCTGGGCTCGTATATCCTTTAGCTCTTCGGCTAGTTGGGTGTTTGCATCTTGTAGTTTGTTCTTCTCATTAATGGTCCATGTTAATACACGTTGACCAGCGGCTTCTTGCCCTTCGGCATGTTCTTTGTCCGCCTGAGCAACCTTAGCTTTTTGTCCAACCGGTCCGACGATCCTGCCGTTGCATACAAAACAATGCATAGTTAGAATCATTGTGGGTACGGAATCATATTCTCTGGATACAGTTGTGCTTACCATCGGGTGCCCCTTTGGATTTCTTTAAATTTTCAAGATCAGCAGTGGCAACAGTTAGCTTAGTTCAACATTCTTCCAGCTCCTTGGATAATGTGTTATTCTTCTCCGTGAGTACCTGATGGCGTAATGACCCTTAAATTAGTTGGGCCAACTGCTTCAAGGCTCGGGGGCTACTGGCATATGATTATTAAATCTACACAATAGTGCTCACCCGCATATCCTTCGAAAGCTTGGTGGAGCTGAAAGCATTGAATGCTTCTTCGGTGAAATTTGGGTCGCACTTAGCCGCCCTCCGGCGCCGATGGTTCATCGCACTCTCCACTTCGAAGTTGGTGATAGATACATTATCCGAATCCTCGGGGAGAGGACAATCCGGCATTGCACCCATATCAACCCGAGTCCTTCGGCCAGGGTCCGGGGTCGGATTGGTTGACGCATGACCAGCGAAGTCTCCGGATACACTCCGGTGTATGCTCTTCCTAAAAATGTGGCACAGCAGGAAACGCCACAGTCCGGTATGTCTGCCTAGCACATATTAAAAACCATACCTCTATGGTGAAGGCTCGACGGTATTGCCATCCGCCTTTCTTTTCGAAGACCCGCCCTGCACAGGCGTCGCCCTCTTATGGGACGCCTCGGATACGGCGTGGCGAGACGAACGCCGCCCTTTGGAGCACAAGACAATGTGGTGGGTGAGGCGCAATGAGAAAACTCTTTTGGAGGAGACGTCTCCTCGGTATTTACATGGGAGGAGGGGAGAAGGCCGGGGTAATCAGCTATGATGGCCACTTCCGTGCCGTCGTAGCTCGCCTGATAAAAGACCCCCTCCTTAAGCTCTATAAAAATATCCGGATCTTCATCAAATCCGGGATCCAGATCTCGAACATGGTCCTCTAGCTGCGGAGCGGGACTATGGATCCCCGCGACGACCTTTCTCCATTCCTGTTACAAATAGTCGGATTAAGTTCAGCTAAGTACGACTCAGGACGAGGATTGAATAAGGCTACTGATCGAAAACTCACCTAGCTAGCAGGGTTGTACATGGAAAGACCTTCTCGGCATTTAAGGTGAGTAAGATCTTCTTTCTCCCCCTTGTAAAGATCGGCCAACATGGCAGCCAAGGCGGCAAAGATGTCCGGACCCTTGCGCCCGCAGCGTGATGCGTCATCTTCCCTGTTGTAGGGCCACATGGGGAGTCCTCTAGATTGAAGTGGCTGAACGCCTCGCATTATCGAAATCGCCATTACCTCAATTATGGATAGTCAGAATTGGGCGAGTATCTTTATCTTGCTCATCAACTTCCAAATCTCCGCACTATCTTCCTCTTCTAGGCTCCGGGGGCGCCAGCTGTGGCGCTTCTTTAACGGAGCATTGGAAAATTCAGGTAGGCCCCGTCGGATTGGGTCTAGAAGAGAAACATCTTCAATATAAAACCATTATGAGGGCCACTCTTCGGATGCCTTCTTTGGAGTGCCAGACAGGTATCCTGTCCCGGCTACGCGCCACACTTCGGCACCGCCCACCTCGAATATGGATACCTTTGGGGAGCGGGGGACGAGGCAAAAAAGTTTCCTCCATAACTCAAAATGGGCCTCGCAGCCTAGGAACAGCTCGCAAAGAGCGACGAAGCCCGCGATGTGCAAAATGGAGCCCGGCGTGAGATTGTGCAGTTGGAGGCCGTAATACTCCAGGAGACCTCGGAGGAAAGGATGGATTGGAAATCCAACGCCTCTTAATAGGAAGGAAACGAAGCACACTCGCTCCCCTTCAGTGGGGTTGGGGAAGTTTTCCGCCAGGGCTTCGCCATTGATGGAGGCTAATCCCGCCCGAACGGGGACTAGATCCGCGGGAGGGAGATACCCCTGCGTCTGAAGCTTGGTCAACTGGGTGTGGGATACCGAGCAGCTCTCCCAATCGCCTTTTTGAGGGCCGTGAGGGCGAGAGGAAGAACTGGGAGCGCCAGCCATGTTTGCGTGGTTCTCTGTGGCTAGCTCTAAGGATTATTTTGCCTGGTTTGGAATGGTATCTGGGATCCAATCTCCTTAAATGGACGCCTTCCCTACGTTGTCAGGGTGTTATCTGTAAAAACACTTGAACCTTTCGTATTCGTCTGACGTGTGGAAGCCGAGGTGATGATAGCGCAGAAGTCGAGGGATATGACATTTAATGTGAAGCTGAAGCTGTCTGGAGTATCAAGGAGGGCCCACCTAGTAGAACCGAAGACATAAAAGCCAGATATTGCGTCGAATACAGTTCTTTTGTTCAAATTGCTTTGGAGTATTCGGAGGAAGAACCCACCTTGCAATGCCGAAGACAATATGCGTGCCCGACACATCGTCATTGAAGCCTGGTTCGGGGGCTACTGAGGGAGTCCTGGATTATGGGGTCCTCGGGCGTCCGGGCCGGACTGGTGGGCCGTGAAGATACAAGATAGAAGGCCTTCCCCCGTGTCTGGATGGGACTCTTCTTTGCGTGGATGACAAGCTTGGCGTGCGGACATGAAGATTCCTTTCTCTGTATACCGACTATGTACAACCCTAGCCCCCTCCGGTGTCTATATAAACCGGAGGTTTTCGTCCGTAGAGGCAATCATAATCATACAAGCTGGACATCTAGGGTTTAGCCATTACGATCTCGAGGTAGATCAACTCTTGTAACCCTTATACTCATCATAGTCAATCAAGCACGAAGTAGGGTATTACCTCCATTAAGAGGGCCTGAACCTGGGTAAACATCGTGTCCCCCGCCTCCTGTTACCTTCGATCTTCAGACACACAGTTCGGGACCCCCTACCCGAGATCTGCCAGTTTTGACACCGACACATGTGTATGTAGTCATAGAAAACTCAGTTAATGTATAAAAATGTCCAAGCGAATCCCGAAAAACCCCAAAATTGACACAACACTCCTGTTGTTCTATGTTGACACTAGGAAAAAAATTGAAATCGAGAAGAGGCAATGGATATCGTTTCGTCCAGAAAGGTGAAACGTTCCCTACCGAAACCATCAGGCTTGTTGTGAGAAGCTCTCGTTTGTGAGAAGCATATCCCCGAACCTGCCCCAAATGGGACAAAAAAATTACCACGGCATGTTGATGCTGCTCCATGATAGCATGCCAAGTTCATGAATTTCAGACGAGCTTTAGATTTACTAGAATTCAAAAACCAGGTATCTCAAAATTTGCGGCCGAGTGACGGTGCCAGGGTGTTTGACATTCATTCCCATTTCTTGCATGGGACCTAAGCATGCAACCAAGGACACAGATTTGAATTTTCAACCAATTTATATGCATTAGAGCATGTGCATGTAGTTCAAATTTGAGTTATGCACATAAATGCATTGAAAACTCAATTAATGCATAAAAATGTCCAAATGAACCCTGAAAAATCCCAAAAATTAACACAACACTCCTGTTGTTCTATGTTGACACGGGAATTTTTTTGATAGCAATAAGAGGCAATGGATATCGTTTCGTCCCCAAAGGTGGGACGTTCCCTATCGAAACCATCAGGCTTGTTGTGAGAAGCATATCCCCATACCTACCCCAAATGGGACAAAAAAATTACCACGGCATGTTGATGCCGCTCCATGATAGCATGCCAAGTTTCATGAATTTCAGACGAGCTTTGGATTTACCAGAATTTAAAAACCAGGTATGTCAATGTTTGCGGCTGAGTGACGGTGCAGGGTGTTTGACATTCATTCCCATTTCTTGCATGGGACCTAAGCATGCAACCAAGGACACAGATTTGAATTTTCAACCAATTTATATGCATTAGAGCATTTGCTTGTAGTTCAAATTTGAATTATGCACATGAATGCATAGAAAACTCAGTTAATGTATAAAAATGTCCAAGCGAACCCCAAAAAATCCCAAAAATTGACACAACACTCCTGTTGTTCTATGTTGACACTAGCAAAAAATTTGAAATCGAGAGGAGGCAACGGATATCGTTTCGTCCAGAAAGGTGAAACGCTCCCTACCAAAACCATCACACTTTTTGTGAGAAGCTCTGGTTTGTGAGAAGCTTATGCCCAAACCTACCCCAAATGGGACATCAAATTTACCACGACATGTTCATGCCGCTCCATGATAGCATGCCAAGTTTCATGAATTTCGGACGACTTTTGGATTTACTAGAATTACAAAAGCAAGTACGTCGACGTTTGCCAGAGAGCCACTGTGCTGTGGTGTTCGAAATTCATCCCCATTTATTGCATGGGACATAAGCATAAACACATGGACACATGTATGATTTTACAACCCATGTTGGTGCACCGGAGCATGTGCACGTAGTTTAATTTTGAATTGTGCACCTGAAATGGCTAGAAAATGAATTTAATGTATAAAATGTCCAAACGAACCCTGAATAATTCCAATTCTTTTACGACACACATATAGTTGCATGTTCACTGCAGATAAAAGGTCTAGCAATTCAAACACCGTCCATTGCCGCTGTGACCCCATTATGTAATTCAAATCAAGATGAAAAATCAAGTAGATCCCACACAGTTTATTATCACCAACCGTGTGAGATGCAGTACAAAATATCCTGGAGCACCGTCAGTGTATAGTACGCCTATGGCTTACACGAGAAGGTGCGTCGGCTACAGTCCATAGCCGACGTGTCAAGCACACTAGCTCGCTCCCCAAATATCATTTCACTGTTCAATCATCGCCGGTGAAAGATGGGGACGTGGACCCGCATCGTGAGGGCAACTTCAGCGGCCCAGTCCGTCGAGAGCGCGGCTGCAGCCGCCATGCACGTGCTAATAAGGTGCATGAGCACGGCCGCAATCTGTGACCGGGCAGGCAAGGCAGCCCAAACGGCCGCTGTTGCTTCTCAGGTGGCGGCAGCAACATCTGCCTCGGGGATAGAAACTGGCGAGAGCGGCACAGCAGCTGTCCATTCCGCAGCGGCGGCCTTAGCCCTGATGGAGGCCGCCCACGACCATGTCGAGGCCGCCCACGCCCAACTCGTGGCAGTCACCGCACAAATCGAATGAAGCTTCTCCGACAACGGTCGGCAACCCACGGCCGAAGAGTTGGCAATCGCCGAGAGCGTTTGAGTAGCCGTCCATTCCTCTGCCGCATACGTTGCGACGACGGAGCCCGTCCAAGCCCAGATCGCGGCAGCTCACGCCCAGCTCGTGGCGGCCTTTTCCAAAGAGATGGCATACGCGGATGGTGAGATGCTTGCCTAGTATGGTGCGATGGATGCCATGGAGCCCCTTCCCCAGGAGACCGTCAGGCGCAAGATGGACATGGAGGCGGTGGCGGAGATCGACGAGCACCAGCCGTAGTAGTACTCTTTGTTTTGTTTAATTAAGAGCGCCGGTCTTTAATTTGTTAGAGTAATGTTTAGGTCAGCTAGCTCTGTTTAATTGCTGAACTTGCTCGATTAAGAAGTGTGGGTGTGTTGTAGTCTCCTTTGTTTACCCAAATGATGCAATGACGTGGATAACCACTGTAACCAGGGAAATTCGAACCAAAATTTTTGACGTTCAAACTCATCACACACGGGTTAAGCTATCTGAATTGTTTGTGATGTTCACATATCGTACACAGTTCTGAATAAGGGACCGTGTCTCATGACACTTTGCACGCCAGTTTTTTCGCTGAAGCGATTCCAAATTTTCGGCTTCCGCGGAAATATCTACCTCCCCGCCCCCTCCCCTTACCAAAAGCCACATTTCCCTTGTTTCCGTCTTCCTTTCCAAGTTGAAACCTTCACTCCTTGCTTGCAGTGCCACCTCCTCGCCGACGACCCTCCTTCACGCTGCTCGGCCTCGTCTATCCAGGCAGGTAATCCACACCCGACCCCCATCCTCCTCCTCCTTTCACATCCCACATGCCCCGACCGCCGGCGCGACACCTTCCACCCAAATCATCGACCCCTCCACCAAATAAGCGCCGCCCTAAGCCATGGTGCACGCAGTATAGCCAGGATCTCAAGGAGCATTTGGCAGCGGAGAAGCAAATCGCGGCCGCACGTGCGAATGAGGTCGCGATGGCTGCCATTCGTGCTGACCCCCAGATCTTGGAGGAGCACCTTGCCATTTGCTAGTTACGCCGGTTAAGCATGCTCGGTTTACCCATTGCGTGTGCTGCTCTTGCCTTTCCTTAACAAATTCTAGTGAATTGTGACATCTAATTTACCACGTAATCTGTTGCTCTAGTGTATATGTTCTATATGTCGTGCAGTGTGGTGCTCACTTATTAACTATTTGGTTAATTAGTTGTCGTCTTCAGTTAACTGTTTGGTTCAATTCTGCAAGTGTGATGTTCAATTCTTCAGGCTGCAATTTTGTATTGTCTTTCATGTGAGAAATAAATCGAAATTTATCTTTACAAAATACATGAGAAACGAATACAATTTCTATATTTGCACATGCTTGGTTTGGTTATACATTGTGCAATGTGGTGCTCAGTTAACGTTTGGTTCATTTGTGTTGTGGTGTTTAGTTAACTGTTTGGTTCAATTCTCAATGCGATGTCCAATAGATGTGGGTGCATTCTGTTATTGTATACCATTTGAGAAGTAAATCAAATTTGGCTGTACTAAATACATGAGAAAAAAATACAATTGCTATATTTCCAAGTTGTTAAGCATGCTTGGTTTGGTTAACTGTGTGATCTTCTATTAGGAGTATGTTATATTGTGCAATGTGGTGCTCAGTTAACGTTTGGTTCATTTGTTGTGGTGTTTAGTTAACTGTTTGGTTCAATTCTGCAATGCGATGTTCAATTGTTGTGGGTGCATTCTGTTATTGTATACCATGCGAGGAATAAATTGAATTTGGCTGTAGTAAATACATGAGAAACAAATGCAATTGCTATATTTCCAAGTTGTGAAGCATGCTTTGTTTGGTTAACTGTCTGATCTTCTATTAGGAGTATGTTATATTGTGCAATGTGGTGCTCATTTAATGTTTGGTTCATTTGTTGTGGTATTTAGTTAACTGCTTGGTTCAATTCTGCAATGCGATGTCCAATTGTCGTGGGTAGAATTTTGTATGTTGTGCATGTGAGGAATAAATCGAATTCGGCTGCACTTAATACATGAGAAACATATACAAGTGCTATATTTCCTAGTTCTTAATCATGCTTGGTTTGGATAAATGGGTTTTCCATGTGGCTTGAATTAATCTGATGAATTTGCAATGTGCTTATTTTTCATCAACATATTTTACTGATAGCATGCGAACCCTTACTTAACCTGATGACTAACTACCTTATATGTGTTGCAGGGAAACAATGGGAAGCACTGAGGTTTACAATCAAGGTTAGCACATGCATGGTCTGTTGTCTAATAGCACATTATTGTGCAATTGCAGGAACCATTCTAATATTTAGGTTTTTAACAATTTGGTCTTGCACATGTAGGTCCTGCCGTCAGAGGTTTTGACCCACTCTTCGACCCTTTTTGCATATGGGGAAATAAGTTGTCCATGAATATCAATAAAGTCAAGAAACTTAGAAAGATTGTTAGGATAAAGAAATTAGCGACAAAAACAACAAGATCTTTGTCTACACAATGAAGAAGACAGTTAACTACAAGATGGTACTAACTATTATACCTTGCCCTTTTTTATTCCTCTGCCCCATTTTTAATATAGAGAAGATATTTATGCACATCCTTGTTTTTAGGCCTTTCCAAAGCAGTTCACTGATGATTACCACTCAAACCACCTCTATGGTCAGGAGGCGAGGAAGGTTTTCATACAACACCCACGGTTCAATATTGAAGTGTTCCAGAAGAGGACGAAGGACGGATGGTCAATCATCCACAGGCACTGGCCTAAAGTTGCAAAGACCTTCAACATGAATGAAGGCTCAATATTCACCTTCCGCTTCAGCAGTTTTCCAGATGAGATGCATCTGTCTCTGTACCATCTATGATGCTAATTTCGAAAGGTTCTACATGTTGCATGTGAAACTTGGTGCTGGTGCAGTTGTGTAATGGGGTAGCTGAGTGCTGAAGCTATATCATGTTGTACTCTGATGTATTTCAGTTATGAAATCCTGCTTCCTTAATATGGAAATGAAATATATTATGTGCTTAATATGAATGTCAATTAGATTAATAAATGGATTATTAATAGGGTTTTTTATTTCTGTGCCACTGGTTCCTTAGCTCTACTCATTCATCCCCACTCTGTTAACTTTTGCTCACTTTTCCCCACTCCCTTGCCCGAAACCCTTAGAACAGGTTATAACGGACATTGTCGTCGGGTCAATGCCTTTGACCGTTAGCTGACGAGTGGGGCCGCTTATACGTGGGCGCATGCAAGACCGCGGTCGTGGGGTAGCACGTGTCCATGGACATGCCCGAAACGTCCCATCATATAAAGAGGGCAACCACCTCCATCGCCCCTACCATTTTCCCCCAAATCCCTTCCCTGCCGCATCGTCTTCCTCTCCCCCACCGGCGTCATCTCGCTCTCCTCCACTGCCTCCACCGCACCGTCTCGCTCTCCCCCGCCGCATCCTCTTCCTCACCTTCATCGCCTCCATCTGTCAGATGGCCGACGCTCGTGGCGATGAAGGCGTAGCGGCCGGAGATGTGGTGGAGCTGCAGGGTCAGGGCACGATGGCCGCAGATGTTGGCGGCGTCCACGGCGGTGCGGGGAAACTCGCAACCGCTATGGATGTGGCGGGTCTGCCTCATCGCTGCAGAAGGTGACGGCGTCGAGCGGCGCAGTCAATCCCGATGCCCCCGTTGCGCCGCCTGCCGTGGAGGAGCAGGTATTGCACTTGCTTAGCTTGTAGACTTAGTTGCTCCCTAGTTGCATTGGTTAGATTGTGATTCATACGGTAGTTCAGATGGTTAGAGTAGTTGGTTTGATGGATGGGCCGGGGTTTTTTGTATGGGTTGGGGGGATGGGGGTTTTTGGACTAGGGTTTGTTGGATAAATTCGTTGCAAAAATGCTAGATGTTCTGAACTATGATTTTAGGTGCTTCAATGATTGGGGTTTTTAGATTTGTTTTTAGATTTGGATAAATTTGTTGCAAAAATGCTAGATGTTGTGAACAGATTGGGGTTTTTAATGCTATGATGCTTATTAGATTTGTTTTTAGTGCTCACGGATTGGGGTTTTTAATGCTACTCAGATTCGTTGCCTTAGATTGGGTCCCTATTAGATTTGTTTTTGAATGCTACTCAGATTGGGGTTTTGAATATCATATGCCCAAATGGAATCCATTGATTAAGAACTTATTTGATTCATTAGTATATAAATTTGTCCACAATATGTAGTTATATTAGCTCTGTTCTTCAATGTGTGTGCATGACCAATGATCAATGTGTTATTTGAATGTCATATTGGGGTTTTTGATCAATGTGTGTACAAATCCAATACATTGATATACTAGTGATGGATGTGGTTTTTGAATGCATAGAGCTAAGGGGCACAGAAATTAAAAAAACCCACTTCTAAAACATTTCTGATATTGGGAGTGTATTAGCCCTATGATCAATGTGTCATGTGTGCATATCTAAATTTTCAATTGGCTACTAGTGATGGATGTAATTGTATATTCAGGCGGATGATGGTTGGGGGGAGAAAGAGGAAGCTGGCCGACTATGACCCATACGAGGGGGTGTTTAGTGATGATTCCGAATATGAGGTAAGCCTATCCCTTGTTCATTTAGTTCATTTGACATGGTGTATATGAATCTATAATGTATTAATAAAATTCATTCATGTGTGCAGTATGATTCTGGAGATGATGTGTACAAGGGCAACGTCGCTTCCTTCACAGCCAAGGAGGTGGAGAAGATCAAGGCCAAGGGAGTTGCTTCCTTCTACAACCGCAAGTTCAAGAAGTGGCACGGCCCCTATTGCACCACCAAGCCAAAGCCAAGGGATGGCCGCTTCGATCACCTTTTGTCTCATGCTGAGAATGTAGCGATTCGCGGCGAGGACTACATGATGAGGGGGCAGCATGTCGCCCTCACGAAGGCCCTGACTCCGGCGTGATGTCATCGATGATGTGATGTTGTGAACTTAATCTTTAAGTTTATCTGTTGGGTTACTTTTGGTTTGTTGAATAGAATCTCGTTGGTTATGCTAGTAATCTGGTTGCTATCTATATTTGTCTGTCCTTAAATTTGCCTGTGGTATATTTGTCTGTCCTGAATCTATGGTTAGTTATGTTTAGATGTTGTGAACTATGATCTTAGGTGCTGCAATGATCACACATGTTGTGTAGGAAATCAAATGCATGCTCCAAATGAGATTATGTAAACCTTGGCAAACCTGGACAGTACAAATTCAAGAAAATGCAAAAACAAGTAAAACCTTGGCAAACTATCTATGTTTGTGTAGGAGATCATGTGTGCAAAATTTGAAGTGATTTAGAGGAGGTTAAATAAATTTGAATTTGAGAAAATGTGCTCCAAATGAGCTCGCAGGCTAGGGTACCCCATTTGTAATCTAGTTTTTTGAACCTACTCTAAATGAGCCAAATGTTTTTTTATTAACACATATTCACTTTCCATAGTGTAGATTCGAAGTCTCACTATTTTTTGAATTAATCTTCATATTTTTACATTTTCTTTTCAAAACATATGATTTAATATAAAAACTATTAAAACACGTTTTGAAATATGAAAATGGAAAACTAACTCCAGATCCTTCTTATTCACTGTAAAATAAAGCTTTGGTGATTTTTTTGATTTTTTTAAAAAAATTCAAAAACAGAAGGTAACACCACCTCCTCTCCTTGAACTCTATGAAATTATGTACATGATAGCTCATATGTCTGAAGGTTTTCTCATGAAAATGACCATAGACCAAGTTTATAATTTTTGGTTGGTAACATGTCACATAGACAACATTGTGCGCAGGTTTTATATTTTTTTGATTTTTTTTAAATTAATGGTGCTCATTTTACCTCGATCATGCCAACTAAGGTTTTTTCATGAAAATGACCATAGACCAGGTTTAGTATTTTTCCTCGTTAGTTTGTCTTATAAAATGATGAACGACGAAGGTTTCATATTTTTCCGATTTTTTTTAAAATTTGTTATGCTCAGTCAAAGCCTTCGAAACCCCGTTGACCAGCTCAAAACCCCTCTAAACCCCGCGGGGTTTCGCCTAACCCTAGCTCCCAACGTCAGCCGTCCGATCATACCCTCGCGCCAAGCGACAGCACTCAGATCTGGTCTTCTAGAAGGAATTAGGTGGGCTGGCTGCATGCAGGCTCCGCGCCGTTGGATCACAAGGACGGCTCCGCATCGTTGGATCGTGGGGCGATCCGCGAGACGCGATGCTATTGGTTGTGCTCGGCTATTCGCCCACCACTGACTCCATGAAAAAAAACCATTGTTATTAGGCCCAAAAGGAAACCAAGCTCTAGTTGGGCCGTCGAATTGCGTGGTTTTTTTGCATCGTTTGCTCTGTTTTTTGTGAACGTGCTGGCTCTGTATTTTTGCATTGTTTTTTGCATCGTTTGCTCTGTTTTTTGTGAACATGCTGGCTCTGTATTTTTGCATCGTTTGAAATCAATTGACATTGTGTAGCAAATGACCAAATTTTTAAGGGCCAAATTTATTTTTATCATGTAAAATGGCCACAAACTATTCAAAAATTGTCTCTTTTTGTTCATATAATATATATGACCATGGATTCCCACGCGTGCAATTAGCTTCTTTTTCTTCTTCTTTTTCAAACCACCGTTTCCCACGCGTGTACACTCCCGATGCTGCAGTGGATTTGAAAACGGGTTACTTCACATTTGACCCCGTTATTGCCACGGCCAAATAACACGTAGCACTACGGCTATTTAAGCCACCCTCTACCTCTGCCATCCCTCATCCATCTCCCATCCTCTCTGCTATCTGTCCTTCTTGCTCTTCGACCACTTCTCCTTCTTCTAGCACATCCTTAGCCATGAAGTACACCGAACCAACCTACCACTTCCCACCCACTGTGCAGGAGAGGCTCTACCCTCCTGGCGTGTACGTTGAGGACACACTACGTGTGTGGGCAATATCAAGGCGGAGGACCGCAAGGAACTTCACCGAGTTCTTCCTCGCGTCCGGCTACCACCACCTCCCGCGGGGATCTCCAAGGATGTTCCGTGTCGAGGAGGTCATCCAAAACTGGGTGGTGGTTGCTCTCCTTGCCCACTTCACCAACACATTCGACGCCTTCTACCTCCTCGGCCGGGTGTTTTGGTGTGGCTGCGAGTTCATCGCTTTCACCACCCACAACATGTTCACGGAGTACACCAACATCTTCCGCACCACGTCCCGCATGCACACTCTTCCGTACCCCATCGACAATGCCCCGGAGGAGCAGTGAAGGGCGCCCGGAGGAGGAGCGAGGTGGAGAAGGCGGCGTCTAGGGTTCTAAACCCTCTATCTATTTTTTTGAGTCTATGTTATGTTAAGTTGTAATCCCATTGAACTATGTGAGAGATGCTATGGGCTTGTTGGCCCTTTTATCAAGTTCTATTATTAAGTTTTCTATCTATTCTATTATGAAGTTCTTCCTAGTTTCAACTATGTGATCGTGTTATGGGCTTGTTGGCCCTATCTACATGTATGTTGATTGTTTTCTTAGAGAGCTCGCTTTGTTAGTAACCACCTAGTGCATGCAGCCACAACGAACCCTTCTTTTCTTACACAAGCCACAAATATGTAGCCACCTAGCTAGCTCTAAATCGAGGAGACAAGTGTGCGCGAAGAGAGGAACCAGTGGCAGCGACCGTCGTTGCATCCGTGGCGGCTGGCTTGCATGAAAGCGGCTCGGTCAGTGCATCGTGGCGGCATGCATCAGCGCATGCAGGCTCGGTCGGCGCATGCAGGCTCGGTCAGCGCATCGACGCATGCAGGCAGGCTTGTTGGGTGCATGCATAGCAGGCTTTTTTCGTGGCGGTGCGCGCATGCGTTTAATGCAAGGGACGGCCCAATGAAACCACGACCCAATGGTCGAACAGCTACACCCCCAACGCGGCCCTACTCGTCAGAGTTAACGGTCAAAGCATTGACCTAACGACGATGTCCATTGTGACCTCTTCTGAGGGTTTCGGGCAAGGGAGTGGGGAAAACTAAGCAAAAGTTAAGAGCGTGGGGATGGATGAGTAGAGCTAAGGAACCAGGGGCACAGATGTAAAAATCCCTTATTAATAATAGGGTTATTAGCCTGCTAATGGTGAATTAGCCTGCTAATTGGGTTTTGCTATTGCAAACGGTTATTGAGAAAATACCGTGGGCGATGACCTCAGGCAACGCACACAGTTTCTAGGAATAAACCGTGTTGGATCAATGAACAATCACACACGACCTTCTCTTGAAAACTGTTTGCGTTAGGCCATCTTGCGCAAACGTTTACCACATAAAAACTGTGTGTGATGGACAGCCTTTGCCACACAGTTTTTTCTATGCACCGTGTGTGATGCATTCAAGAACGCAAATGATAAAATTATTAATATCGTGTGCAATGGCAACGCTATCACAAACGATTTAACGGGGAAAATTGTGTGTGATGTACCTGTGAACGGAAACCTTTTCCTTGGAGCGACTGTGTGGGGTGTACATACGAACGGAAACGTTTAGCGAGGACTGACTGTGTGGGATGTACTTGCGACCGGAAACAATTTCGCCTGTATAATTGTATTTTTAGCTCTATTGTACGTATTACCGTATTTGAGCGCTTGCCGGCCGCACACGACCTTATTTTGCCAAGCGTGTGTGCCAAGAGGGCATATCCCTGACGGTTTCTGGGTCGTGTGGGAAGGACCCCCCTATCGCCCACACTCACTTGACGACGGTTCGAAGTGCCGTCGCGGAAAGGGGTTAAAAATCGTTTGTATAGCACCTCGATGTACCAGTGGCCACTGATCAGTTGCACTAGCACTACAGCAAATGGCACTGATCAGAGACATTTACCCAAGAGCAAATGCCACTGATCAGTGCACAAACTCTTTGCCAAATGCCACTTATCAATGGCACTTGCTCTTGGGCAAATGCCACTGATCAGTACGATTTTCTCTTGGGCAAGTGCCACTGATCAGGGGACTTGCCCAAGAGCAAGTGGCACTGATCAGTGGTAGTTTCCCATGAGCAAATGCCACTGATCAGTGGCATCTGGTCTTCTGCAACTGCCACTCATCAGTGCACTATCCTAAGCATGGAAACATCTAAAAATAGCACCCATGTGCACCCATGCACATTTGGCAGCATCCTAAAATGGTCCTACTACATGCACGTATAACAATTTAGAGCATGCAACACAAACCCTAGCTTGAACATGTATGTAGCAACATGAACATGATCCTAGCTTGAACATGAACATGCCATTTGCATGAACACAAATCCTAGCAAGACCCTAGCATGAACACATATCCTAGAAAAGCACACTAGCATTGGGGATTCTAGCATGAACACAGATCCTAGGAAAGCACTAGCAGAAGAACATTATCCTAGAACACACACTGTAGCAAACAAGAACAGATCGGTCGGATTTGATTCGATTGGGATCGTATCAAATCGGATCTACTCAAATCCTATATAATCCTATCAAATCCACTAAGTACTAGCACATGCCTAAGAAAGAAACCCCTAATCTACATCTAGAAGCAAGCATTGGGGATTCTTTGACTCACTAGAGCTTGCGCAGTCGCAGCGAACCGAGGCCGGGGTGAAAACCCCGGCGGGAAGGAGAGAGGTGGCGGAGCAGAGGAGGAGCCGGCTGATACGTCTCCAATGTATCTATAATTTTTTATTGTTCCATGTTGTTATATTATCAATCTTGGATGTTTTATAATCATTTTATAGTCATTTTTTGGTACTAACCTATTGACATAGTGCCAAGTGCCAGTTGTTGTTTTCTGCATGTTTTTTACATCGCAGGAAATCAATACCAAACGGATTCCAAATGCAACAAAACTTCACGGAGATTTTTTATGGACCAGAAGACACCCAATGGGCCAAGGCAGCGCCTGGGGGGTGCTCCGAGGGGAGCACAACCCACCAGGCCGCGCCAGGAGGCCCGGGCGCGCCTTGGTGGGTTGTGCCCACCTGGGATGCCCCTTGAACCGCCTCTTTGCTCTATAAATACCCCAATATTCCAGAAACCCTAGGGGAGTCGATGAAAATCAATTCCAGCCACCGCAGAGTCCAAAACACACATGTCCAATCTAGACACCGTCACGGAGGGGTTCACCACTTCCATTGGTGCCTCTCCGTTGATGCGTGAGTAGTTCTTTGTAGACCTTCGGGTCCGTAGTTAGTAGCTATATGGCTTCCTCTCTCTCTTTTCATTATCAATACAATGGTCTCTTGGAGATCCATATGATGTAACTCTTTTTGCGGTGTGTTTGTTGGGATCAGATCTATTTTTTAATACCCATGAAAGTTATTTGAGTTTCTTTGATCTCTTATATGCATGATTGCTTATAGCCTTGTATTTCTTCTCCGATATTTGGGTTTTGTTTGGCCAACTTGATCTATTTATCTTGCAATGAGAAGAGGTGCTTTGTAGTGGGTTTGATCTTACGGTGCTTGATCCCAGTGACAGAAGAGGAACCGACACGTATGTATCGTTGCTACTAAGGATAAAAAGATGGGGTCTATCTATACATAAATAGATCTTGTCTACATCATGTCATCGTTCTTATTGCATTACTCCATTTCTCCATGAACTTAATACACTAGATGCATGCTGGATAGCGATCGATGTGTGGAGTAATAGTAGTAGATGCTGGCAGGAGTCGGTCAACTAATCTTGGATGCGATGCCTATATATTGATCATTGCCTGGATATCGTCATGATTATTTGAAATTCTATCAATTCCCCGACAGTAATTTGTTTACCCACCGTTTTCTATTTTGCTCGAGAGAAGCCACTAGTGAAACCTACGGCCCCCAGGTCTCTTTCTCATATATTTGCCTTTGTGATCTACTTTTCCTTTGCTTTTATTTTCAGATCTATTAAACCAAAAATACAAAAATACCTTGCTGCGTTTTATTCTTATTTATTTTATTTGGCGTTCGATCTATCAATCTACTACAATTTCCTCACGTCCGTTTGCCTATCTTGAGCCGCCGCTACCCGAAAGGGATTGACAACCCCTTTTACACGTCGGGTTGCGAGTATTTGTTATTTGTGTGCAGTGGTTGTTTACGTTGTGTTGCTTGACTCTCCTACTAGATCGATAACCTTGGTTTCATCAGTGAGGGAAATACCTTCCGTCGTTGTGCTGCATCATCCCTTCCTCTTTGGGGAAATACCGACGTAGCTTCAAGCCGCATCACCGGCCCTGGCAACGGCCGGCGGCATCGGCCCCATGCTCATGGCCACGCCGGAGGTCGATGAGGATGGCGCGTTGACAGGAGAAAACCCTTGGACGGGGGTCAAGAAACCCCCTGCCCAATGGGGTCCCAAGAAGTGGCGGCTCCGTGGACGGCGCCGGCGCCGAGCCCACGAGCACAAGGTCCGGAAACGGCAGTGGAGCAGGAACGGCTGGCACCGCATTGGCCGGCCCTCGTGGTGGCCAGCAGAAGATGGGGGACATCGCTCACAGCACCGAGGGCAGGTCCCTGCCCGAGTTCTGGAGCCCGGCTACCCAGCGCTCTTGGATGCTGGCGATGCGCTGGTCGACGGGGGTCAGAGGACTGCGCGGCGGTGGGCGAGGCGGAGCCATCGGAGGAGAGGAGAGGGAGGGGCGGTGAGGCAGAGAGGCGTACGCGATGGAAACAGTGTGGGGCGGTGACAGGAGAGTGGGAGGGGAGTTATGAGACGTCCCCTCCATCTCCCGAACTGCCGGAGGCGTGCAACCTCCTCGCACGCGTGGCCGCGCCGAGTCCGGCTCGTGAGAAACTGCCGATTCGGCAATTTCCGCCGGGCCAGGCTCAGGCCTTCTTTAAAGTTTGTGCGGACCACGAATCGTATGCAGCCCAGCCAACCAAACAGGCCACGCACATCCCGCGCGGGTCTGGTTGGGCTGCATGCGGGCATCCAAACATGCCCATCATGCTTCCCATATACTCGTAACAGTGGGAGTGTACGTGCGGCCACGGGTGGCCAGTGAAATGCTCCGCTCCACGTGAAATCTGTGGGCACAGATGCTCTTCAGTTTCACTTTGTGGGGAGTGACGGTGAAGTCCGAGGACACGTTTCTTTGCTTAAGTTTTGGACCCCAAACGTCTAGGGATGGATCTATCGAGCGAACGTTCGCTTGGGGAACCCTCCAGCACGACCCAAAAGTGTCATTGCTTTTGAAAAAGAAAACAGTCCAAAACCCAAAACCGGTAAGAAAAAATTGAAAACAGTGCAATCAAACAAAAAATAATATATTTGCTATCGTATATAACATGAATTTGCCAATTGTCTATGAGAAACATATACTAAAAAAATCTTTAATTGCCACGATAGTATGAAAGACAAAATTCACAAAAAGGACATACGAGTATAACAAGGATATTAAATACAGAAATTGCCATCAGATATGTATACAATTTGCCATGTTGTTTTAATACCAAGTTGTTATAGAAGAAGTTTGTGGTAGTGACACGGGAAAAAATTTCCAAAAATTGCCATGTCACTAGATCAAAATTTCTTTCATTTTATCATGTCGCAAAACACAAAATTACTTACCTTTTTATTAGATAAAAAATGCCATGGTACACGAGTTATGTACATCAAATTCGCCGTGATCCATGGCAAAAAGAACTATAGAAAAGTTGACGCTGTTCTGACCCATGGATGCCTCACCTTACCAGAAACCGGCCTGACTAGGCCGGTCGGGGGGAGGGGGGCTAGGCTGGTAATGGCATGGGCCAATCAACCCGGCCCATGGCCATGCAACTAGATGGGCCCAGAAACCTTGGATTACACAAGGCAACTGGCGCCCCAAGGACTCTCACTAACAGACTTAGAACCTATAATCGTAGATCTCGGTACCCATATAAGTAGGGGCCAGACTAGTTGCATAGACACAGCACGCAAGCACCAAGTGGACCAACGATTAGAGCATGTGCTGGCACTATGGAAGAAGATATTAACTCGCTCCTCTTTGAACTATCCTTCACGCCACTTTAGACATGGCTAATACCTCAAGTGGAGACCTTGTGCATACTCGGTTACCAAGGGAGCGGTCATGGAGAAAGCTACGGAACAAAGCCAAGCCATGAAGGAAGAGGAACACCGGGAAGAAGAAGAGGAGGAGCAAAGTGCTGAAGGTAGCGAATGTGGAGGATGAGGTATCTATTCTACTGACAATTTCTTTGCTGTAAAAACAGTTGCTCTCCACTTAAGGATTTAGGGGTGCCTTTGCACTATACCAGAAAACATCATAGGAAGTACATCCAACCATCATTGAAAAAATCATTAAGAGGATTGGTGGCTGGCGAGGAAAGTTACTTAGTTCTGAAGCCAAGCTAGTTTTATTTTGTACCTGCAATGCTATAGTTTTGATGTATCTTATATCCATTATTAAGTTTCCTAAGTGGGTCATTAAGCCATTTCTTCTCGGATGACACACTTCTTATGGGTGTGTGTGTGTGTGGTGATATTCATAAATTGGGGGCTTGTGTCCCAAAACAAGGAATTTGGGTGGGGGGCATGGTATCCCTAATCTTAGGAAATTTGACTTATGTCCGCTTGCTTCTTAGGTTAGGAGTTTTTTTCATTCTCTAGACAAGGACTACTCTTGTTGGTTAATCTCCAAGGAAAATGTGGGTTCCTCCTTTGCGAAGGGGTTCACCTGCGCCTGTGATGAGGAGATCACTACCACAGTTATGCCCACAACCCCTGCTGTTATACATACTGGACCAATTATTAGAGCTCGTGCACGCCAATTAAAATACCAAGTACTTTTGTTTCTTGCGAATAATTCTAATGTTCATGAGAATATGATGATGCCTAAATTGGATACATTTGTTTTGCTTACGAATGAAGGGCCTAGCTTGGACAAGAGGGATGAACACTGGAGCAAGATCAAGAGTGGAGATGAAGGCGCGCATGAAGCGAACAAGAAAGGAGTTTCCAGTGGAGCTCTCAGCCCTTTGAATCCCCCATGATGACATACAAGGACATGGACGAAATATACAAGATGACCCTTCGCAAAATTCGTTCATGGCTTATTATAGGTGTTGCGCCACCTTATATTTGGGTCAGGCCCATGTAATTTTGAAATACCTCTTATTAGGCTGTTTTTAGAGTCTATATTGTAAGGGAAATGACTCAGGAGGTATTTTTAGTCCCACCTTGCCAAGCATGGACAAAATTTCCTCTCTTTTCCCCTATAAATACATCCCTTAAGACATCGTTTAGACTTGGGTTTTGTTTAGATTAAAGTTCACCGTAGTTGCAACTCGCTTTCCTTCATTTGTGTTCAACGACCAGACCAAGACATTATAGAACCCCACTTTGATAAAGCATTCCTCTTACATTTACAATATCCAGATTGCAATCTCAATTTCTTGCTTGTTGTTCCTTTGCGTCCAAGAAATAGACCCTCGTGGTCAGGTGGATCATGCTCTGGTGTGGTCAATAACCTCTTGGAGTTGGTTTAGCAATGCTAAGGCGCGTGATACGTCTCCGTCGTATCTACAATTTTTGATTGTTCCATGCCAATATTATGCAACTTTCATACACTTTTTGGCAACTTTTTATACTATTTTTGGGACTAACATATTGATCCAGTGCCCAGTGCTAGTTCTTGTTTGTTGCATGTTTTATGTTTCGCAGAAACCCCATATCAACCGGAATCCAAACGAGATAAAAACGGACGGAGAATAATTTTGGAATATTTGGAGAATTCCGGAAGAAAAATCCACGCAAGACGGTGCCCGAGGGAGGCACGAGGTAGGGGGCGCGCCCCTGACCCTTGTGGGGCCCCCGTAAGGCGGTTGATGCCCTTCTTCGGCCGCAAGAAAGCTAATTTTTAGGAAAAAATCATGGCGAAGATTTCAGTCCAATCGGAGTTACGGATCTCCATATATATACGAAACGGTGAAAGGGCAGCAGAGGAGAACGCAGAAACAGAGAGAGACAGAGAGACAGATCCAATCTCGGAGGGGCTCTCGCCCCTCCCACGCCATGGAGACCATGGACCAGAGGGGAAACCCTTCTCCCACCTAGGGAGAAGGTCAAGGAAGAAGAAGAAGGAGGGGGCTCTCTCCCCCTCGCTTCCGGTGGCGCCGGAACGCCGCCGGGGGCCATCATCATCACCGCGATCTTCACCAACACCTATGCCATCTTCACCAACATCTCCATCACCTTCCCCTCTCTATCTACAGCGGTCCACTCTCCCGCAACCCGCTGTACCCTCTACTTGAACATGGTGCTTTCTGCTTCATATTATTATCCAATGATGTGTTGCCATCCTATGATGTCTGAGTAGATTTTCGTTGTCCTATCGGTGGTTGATGAATTGCTATGATTGATTTAATTTGTTTGTGGTTATGTCGCTGTCCTTTGGTGCCCATCATATGAGCGCGCGTGGATCACACCATAGGGTTAGTTGTATGTTGATAGGACTATGTATTGGAGGGCAAGAGTGACAGAAGCTTCAACCTAGCATAGAAATTGATGCATATGGGATTGAAGGGGGACCAATATATCTTAATGCTATGGTTGGGTTTTACCTTAATGAAAGTTAGTAGTTGCGGATGCTTGCTAATAGTTCCAATCATAAGTGCATAGAATTCCAAGTCAGGGATGACATGCTAGTAGTGGCCTCTCCCACATAAAACTTGCTACCGGTCTAGTAAAGTAGCCAATTGCTTAGGGACAACTTCGCAACTCCTACCACCACTTTTCCACACTCGCTATATTTACTTTATTGTGTTTTTATCTAAACAGCCCCTAGCTTTTATTTACGTGCTCTTTATTATCTTGCAAACGTATCCAAAAACACCTACAAAGTACTTCTAGTTGCATACTTGTTCTAGGTAAAGCGAACGTTAAGCGTGCGTAGAGTTGTATCGGTGGTCGATAGAACATGAGGGAATATTTGTTCTACCTTTAGCTCCTCGTTGGGTTCGACACTCTTACTTATCGAAAGAGGCTACAATTGATCCCCTATACTTGTGGGTTATCAAGACCTTTTTCTGGCGCCGT
Organism: Triticum aestivum; assembly: GCF_018294505.1. Lineage (NCBI taxonomy): Eukaryota > Viridiplantae > Streptophyta > Magnoliopsida > Poales > Poaceae > Triticum > Triticum aestivum. The sequence continues at coordinate 542,178,449 of NC_057802.1, forward strand.
TGCCAGGGAGCAATAGCGTGGGGTGAATATTCTCGTGTGTGCTTGTTTGCTGTATCACTAAGTAATTTTTATTTGTTGTTCTTAGTTGTTTTCTATCTTTAGTTATGGGTAGGAAACGCAAAATACCAAAAAAAATAGTTGTACCTACTGAACCAATAGTTGAAGAACCACTCAAAATCTATCACACTCCTGAAGCTTATTACTTGGATCATCTTCGATCCCTATGTGCTCGTGCTGAAACCCCAACTAGCTTAGTTGAGGGCAAATCTTTAGATGAGCATGCTTGTTATGTGCGACACCACATATCTGAAAAAGGGAAACTTTTACTGGATCAAATTCATCGTTTGCAATGCTATGCTTGGAATTTTTGTGAAATATATGATTTTACTTGTTGTTCTGAAAACCCTAAGAAACACCTTCCCTATCAATGTGAGTTTAGTGATAATGGAATTGTATCTTCGTATGCTAAGGGTGTTTATAGTTACTATGATGTTCAACAAATTGAAGAATTTGTTGCTTTTAAGGGTGCTTACGAAATTGCTTCTTTGACTGAAAAGTATGATGCTACTCTTTACAAATCTGAAAATTTTGCCATACTTCAATATTGCTATGATAATTATGCTTCTAATGCCTATGTTGAACCATATATTGAGGACTACTCCGCTGTCCAAGAAGAGACTAATATTTTGCAGGAGTCTATGGAAGAAGAAATTGATGAAACTGTGAGCTCATTGGATGAAAAAGATGTTGAGGAGAGCGAAGAACAAAAGGAGGAAGAGCGGATTAGCTACCCGTGCCCACCTTCTAATGAGAGTAACTCTTCAACTCATACATTTTTTAATTTCCCTTCGTGCATATCGAAGGATGATTGCTATGATGACTGTTATGATCCCGATGATTCTCTTGAAATATCCCTTTTTGATGATGCTTGCTATGCTTGTGGCCAAGATGCCAATATGAATTATGCTTATGGAGATGAACTTGCTATAGTTCCTTATGTTATGAATGAAATTATTGCTATTGCACCCACGCATGATAGTCGTATTATCTTTTTGAATTCTCCAAACTACACTATATCGGAGAAGTTTGCCCTTATTAAGGATTATATTGATGGGTTGCCTTATACCGTTGCACATGATGATTTTTATGAATATAGTATGCATGTGCTTGCTGCTCCAACTTGCAATTATTCTGAGAGAGGAACTATATCTCCACCTCTCTATGTTTCCAACACGATAAAATTGCAAGAAACTGTTTATACTATGCATTGGCCTTTACTATGTGTGCATGAATTGTTCTTTTATGACATGCCGATGCATAGGAAGAGAGTTAGACTTCGTCATTGCTTTATATATGTTGCCTTGTGCTCACTACTAAATGCCAAATCATTGCTAATTAAAATTGGCTTTGATATACCTTGGGATCCGGGTGGATTCATTACTTGAGCACTATATGCCTAGCTTAATGGCTTTAAAGAAAGCGCTGCCAGGGAGACAACCCGGAAGTTTTAGAGAGTCATTTATTTCTGTTGTGTGCTTTTATAGAGTTTGAAAATAAAAATAATGTGCCAAGGTTTGCCTTTAGGATGTTTACAATGCTTGTTGGTTTGTGCGGTGCAGGACAGAAACTTTGGCTGTAGTGCGTGATTTTACATTTTTTACTGGAACGTCGAACGGTTATGATTCTTTTTGCGCTGTCTTTCTATACAAATTTTTTATTTTTCCTAATTTTTGCAGAATTTTTCAAGTATCAGAAGTATGGTGAATGTTCAGATTATTACAGACTGTTCTGTTTTAGACAGATTCTGTTTTTGATGCATAGTTTGCTTGTTTTGATGAAACTATCGATTTATATCAGTGGATTAAGCCATGAAAAAGTTATACTACAGTAGACACAATGCAAAAACAAAATATTTATTGGTTTGCAACAGTACTTAGAGTAGTGATTTGCTTTATTATACTAACGGATCTTACCGAGTTTTCTGTTGAAGTTTTGTGTGGATGAAGTGTTCGATGATCGAGAAGGTCTCGATGTGAGAAGAAGGAAGAGAGGCAAGAGCTCAAGCTTGGGGATGCCCAAGGCACCCCAAGTAAATATTCAAGGAGATTCAAGCGTCTAAGCTTGGGGTTGCCCCTGAAGGCATCCCCTCTTTCTTCAACAAGTATCGGTATGTTTTCGGATTCGTTTCGTTCATGCGATATGTGCAATCTTGGAGCGTCTTTTGCATCTAGTTTTCATTTTTCTTTTTTGCACCATGCTGGTATGAGATAATCCTTGGTTGATTTATAGAATGCTCATTGCACTTCACTTATATCTTTTGAGTATGGCTTTATAGAATGCTTCATGTGCTTCGCTTATATCATTTGAAGTTTGGATTGCCTGTTTCTCTTTACATAGAAAACCGCCATTTCTAGAATGCTCTTTTGCTTCACTTATATTTGTTAGAGCGTGAGCACATCTTTTGTAGAAACAATTAAACTCTCTTGCTTCACTTATATCTATTTAGAGAGATGACAGGAACTGGTCATTCACATGGTTAGTCATAAAATCCTACATAAAACTTGTAGATCACTGAATATGATATGTTTGATTCCTTGCAATAGTTTTGCGATATAAAGGTGGTAATATTAGAGTCGTGCTAGTTGAGTAATTGTGAAATTGAGAAATACTTGTGTTGAGGTTTGCAAGTCCCGTAGCATGCACGTATGGTGAACTGTTATGTAACGAAGTTGGAGCATGAGGTGTTCTTTTATTGCTTTCCTTATGAGTGGCGGTCGGGGACGAGCGATGGTCTTTTCCTACCAATCTATCCCCCTAGGGGCATGCGTAGTAGTACTTTGCTTCGAGGGCTAATAAACTTTTGCAATAAGTATATGAGTTCTTTATGACTAATGTTGAGTCCATGGATTATACGCACTCTCACCCTTCCATCATTGCTAGCCTCTTCGGTACCGTGCATTGCCCTTTCTCACCTCGAGAGTTGGTGTAAACTTCTCCGGTGCATCCAAACCCCGTGATACGATACGCTCTATCACACATAAACCTCACTATATCTTCCTCAAAACAGCCACCATACCTACCTATCATGGCATTTCCATAGCCATTCCGAGATATATTGCCATGCAACTTTCATCATCATCATATACATGACTTGAGCATTTACTGTCATATTGCTTTGCATGATCATAAGATAGCTAGCATGATGTTTTCATGGCTTGTCCGTTTTTTGATGTCATTGCTGCGCTAGATCATTGCACATCCCGGTACACCGCCGGAGGCATTCATATAGAGTCATATCTTTGTTCTAGTGTCGAGTTGTAATATTGAGTTGTAAGTAAATAAAAGTGTTATGATCATCATTATTAGAGCATTGCCCCAGTGAGGAAAGGATGATGGAGACTATGATTCCCCCACAAGTCGGGATGAGACTCCGGATGAAAAAAAAGAAAAAAAAAGAGAAAGGCCAAAAAAAGAGAAGGCCCAAAAAAAAGAAAAAAAGAAAAAAAAAAGAAAAAATGAGAGAAAAAGAGAGAAGGGGCAATGTTACTATCCTTTTACCATACTTGTGCTTCAGAGTAGCACCATGTTCTTCATATAGAGAGTCTCTTGAGTTATCACTTTCATATACTAGTGGGAATTTTCATTATAGAACTTGGCTTGTATATTCCGATGATGGGCTTCCTCAAATGCCCGAGGTCTTCATGAGCAAGCAAGTTGGATGCACACCCACTTAGTTTTCAGTTTGAGCTTTCATATACTTATAGCTCTAGTGCATCCGTTGCATGGCAATCCCTCCTCCTCACATTAACATCAATTGATGGGCATCTCCATAGCCCGTTGATTAGCCGCGTCGATGTGAGACTTTCTCCTTTCTTGTCTTCTCCACATAACCCCCATCATCATATTCTATTCCACCTATAGTGCTATGTCCATGGCTTGCGCTCATGTATTGCGTGAGGGTTGAAAAGGCTGAAGCGCGTTAAAAAGTATGAACCAATTGCTCGGCTTGTCATCGGGGTTGTGCATGATTTGAATGCTTTGTGTGGTGAAGATGGAGCATAGCCAGACTATATGATTTTGTAGGGATGAGCTTTCTTTGGCTATGTTATTTCGATAAGACATAATTGCTTGGTTGGTATGCTTGAAGTATTATTGTTTTTATGTCAAATGATAGACTATTGCTTTGAATCACTCGTGTCTTAATATTCATGCCATGATTAGATATGTGATCAAGATTATGCTAGGTAGCATTCCACATCAAAAATCATCTTTTTTATCATTTACCTACTCAAGGACGAGCAGGAATTAAGCTTGGGGATGCTGATACGTCTCCGTCATACCTATAATTTTTTATTGTTCCATGCCAATATTATGCAACTTTCATACACTTTTTGGCAACTTTTTATACTATTTTTGGGACTAACATATTGATCCAGTGCCCAGTGCCAGTTCCTGTTTGTTGCATGTTTTATGTTTCGCAGAAACCCCATATCAAACAGAATCCAAACGGGATAAAAACGGACGGAGAATAATTTTGGAATATTTGGAGAATTTCGGAAGAAAAATCCATGCGAGACGGTGCCCGAGGGAGGCACGAGGCAGGGGGCGCGCCCCTGACCCTCGTGGGCCCCCCGTAAGGTGGATGATGCCCTTCTTCGGCCACAAGAAAGCTAATTTTTAGGAAAAAAATCACGTCGAAGATTTCAGTCCAATCGGAGTTACGGATCTCCATATATATACGAAACGGTGAAAGGGCAGCAGAGGAGAACGCAGAAACAGAGAGAGACAGAGAGACAGATCCAATCTCGAAGGGGCTCTCGCCCCTCTCACGCCATGGAGACCATGAACCAGAGGGGAAACTCTTCTCCCACCTAGGGAGAAGGTCAAGGAAGAAGAAGAAGGAGGGGGGCTCTCTCCCCCTCGCTTCCGGTGGCGCCGGAACGCTGCCGGGGGCCATCATCATCACCGCGATCTTCACCAACACCTATGCCATCTTCACCAACATCTTCATCACCTTCCCCCCTCTATCTACAGCGGTCCACTCTCCCGCAACCCGTTGTACATTCTACTTGAACATGGTGCTTTATGCTTCATATTATTATCCAATGATGTGTTGCCATCCTATGATGTCTGAGTAGATTTTCGTTGTCCTATTGGTGGTTGATGAATTGCTATGATTGATTTAATTTGCTTGTGGTTATGTTGCTGTCCTTTGGTGCCCATCATATGAGCGCGCGCGTGGATCACACCATATGGTTAGTTGTATGTTGATAGGACTATGTATTGGAGGGCAAGAATGACAGAAGCTTCAACCTAGCATAGGAATTGATGCATACGGGATTGAAGGGGGATCAATATATCTTAATGCTATGGTTGGGTTTACCTTAATGAACGTTAGTAGTTGCGGATGCTTGCTAATAGTTCCAATCATAAGTGCATAGAATTCCAAGTCAGGGATGACATGCTAGCAGTGGCCTCTCCCACATGAAACTTGCTATCGGTCTAGTAAAGTAGTCAATTGCTTAGGGACAACTTCGCAACTCCTACCACCACTTTTCCACACTTGCTATATTTGCTTTATTGTGTTTTTATCTAAACAGCCCCTAGCTTTTATTTACGTGCTCTTTATTAACTTGCAAACCTATCTAAAAACACCTACAAAGTACTTCTAGTTTCATACTTGTTCTAGGTAAAGCGAACGTTAAGCGTGCGTAGAGTTGTATCGGTGGTCGATAGAACTTGAGGGAATATTTGTTCTACCTTTAGCTCCTCGTTGGGTTCGACACTCTTACTTATCGAAAGAGGCTACAATTGATCCCCTATACTTGTGGGTTATCAGCGCGACGTCTTCACACGCTCGTAGTCGGATCATCAAAGTTAACTTCCACCAAAAACAGTAGCTGCCTCTCATCGAAACATCGGGACACCTTCGCCTCTATCTGCCCGTGCAGCTCTTAGACCTTTTTATAGTTGGATATTGGGAGATGGCACCAAGATTTGCTTTTGGCATGACAACTAGACAGGTGGTTGCACCTTGAAAACTCAGTTCAGGGATATTTTTTTACATTTATCAACAACAAACTTGTAGTGTGGCTCGGATTTTGGATGTGCATGATCTCAAACTCTCATTTAGGAGGTGTGTAGATGCTAAAATTATGAGTGGAATCTTACTGTAAGACGATCAATGGGGGGGGGGACTACTCCATGCTAGAAATGGCTCTGAAAATTTTCATATTTTTATATGGTTGGATGTTAAGAACAAGATACTCACTAGAGATAATCTATTGAAGAGACAACATGTGGAAGACCGTACCTGCTTATATCGCCGCGAGCTTGAATCTGTTTCTCATCTCATGTTTGAATGCATTTTTGCTCAAGCTATTTGGGAGGTTATGGCTGGAATTTTTGATTTTTCCCATTCCAAGCTATGTTTCTAATATCTACAATATGTGGTTTAACTTCAAGAAAAATGCAGTTGGTAATATGGCTTGTGTTGCTTCCTTGTGGAGTTTGTGGACTGTTCGTAACGATGTGTTCTTTCAGGGCTTGGTCTAGGAAGATGTAAGACTTTTGTTGAGGCGAATAAGAGTGTTGTTACATCAATGGAAGATCATATGCGCCAACTCACAGTCTGTTCTCATGCAATAATGCTTACTACTACTGGATCAGCAAAGAGGTGAGCTGCATGGGCCTGAACCTGCCTACAAATGAAGATGGTGATCAGCTTCATCCTTGCTCTGGAGCTGACGCGAGGAGATGCTTTTCTGGCTAGATCTTGCGTTTACCATTTTCGTTTGTACGCTTTCTGACAATGTCTACCGTGGAACTTGCCTGACTTTTTGCTCGCCCTGTTACTTTGGTTATGCCCCGAAAGCTAGAAATAGTTTGGTTTGGATGCTTTGTTGCCTCTTTTTTAATAAAATGGGGCGGGGAAACAAAAATCATCTTCTGCTCCCAAGCTCATTTGAGCTCGGGATGAACACTAAAATCAGAAGAAGAAAATAAAAATCATTTAAAATTTTCTAAATTTTTTTGGGCGCAAACATTGACAAAAGTTTTACGTGCCCATAAAATTTCATCTTGAAAAGACATTCCTGAAAGTCGTGATAAAAACAAAACAAATCAGCGCTCCAAAATGCTTTCGAATTGGAGCATAATTTTTGTTTTGTTTGCCACGACTTCCATGAATGTGTTTTCAAGATGAAATTTTGTGAGCATGTAAAACTTTTGTCAATGTTTTCATAAAAAAATCTGATTTCTTTTGAATTTTACTATTCACTGGGCTCATTTAAGCTCGAGCTAAAAACTCCACTTCCGCGAGGAAACCCTTGTCGTCACAAATATGGCAAGGGCAGTTTTGCATACGTACAAAACTTCGGCTCGACCAATGACTCACACAAATCATCTCTGCCTCTGAGATTTCACATGGACGCATGCTGCCTGACTGGACGTAGGAGGCAAAATTTCGTGTTTTGACCATTTTCTAAAAGTTAATCAAGATCCGATCCTAGTTTGTAAAAATTTCGTGATCTGACCCTTTTGCTACCGTCAGGGTCCATGACGATAGTGTGTAACAGCCTACCGCCAGGGACCTTGGCGCTAGAAAACACCCCTACCGCCAAACAGGCTGACGGTAGCCTGTACAACCCTACCGCCAAGATACTCAGTGATGGATGCAAGCATGCGCCGTGTTTCATACTTATACAAAAAATTTACGGTAGGACATGCAACCCTACCGCCAGGATCCTTAGCGGTATACCCTACCGCCATGACCCGTTGACGGTAAGAAATTGTAAGTCTCGATCAAGCTTCGATAAAGGGTCAAAACACGAATTAGCCGACGCACGACGTCGCTTCCTGCCCCAGCCACTAGCCCCACTAGCAGCTACTCGATGCATTGCACGGAGCGCCCCACTAGCCGCCGCGTGCCCCAGCGACAAACTTCCAACCCCGCGTAGTACCCCGCGTGCCTGCACCCGGCGCCGTGGTGACTCCTCAGGAGCAGCTGGCCAATGGTGCGTCGACACGCCGGCGTGCGTTTTGCCTTCGTCCGGACTTTTGTCAATATTTTCACAAAAAAATCAGATTCTTTTGGATTTTACTGTTCACCGGGCTCATTTGAGCTCGAGCTAAAAACTCCGCCTCCGCCTCTATTCGTCACAAATATGGCAAGGGCAGTTTTGCGTACGGACAAAACTTCGGCTGGGCCAACGGCTCACACAAATCATCTCTGCCTCTGAGATTTCACATGGAGCGCATGCTACCAGACTGGACGCAGGACGTCGCTCACACAAATCAGCTAGTCGATGGCATTGCACGGAGCGCCCCACGAGCCGCCGCGTGCCCCAGCGACAAACTCCCAACCCCGCGTAGTACCTCGCGTGCCTGCACACGGCGCCGTGGTGACTCCTCATAGTTGGACTTTTAGAGAGGCGTCAGGAGGCAGGAGCAGCTGGCCAATGGTGCGTCGACACGCCGGCGCGCGTTCGCCTTCGTCCGGGCTGTGCCGCGACGTGGTACTAGCCCACTCCGAGCTATAAAATGCGGCGGAAAACGCCAAGGCCTGCCTCGCTCTCTCCCCCCTTGAGGCTGCGGCCGGGAGGCAGCCAAATGGCGACGCGCGCCTCCACTCCGGTCCTCCGGGAACCTGCGCTGCGCACACACCGCATGCCTCCAGGCGTCGCCGGCTGAGTGGTAAGCAAAATATCTTCTCCTCCCTGTCGTTGATGGTTTTCTTGCCGCCTTGCTTTTTGTCACCTTCTTCTTCCCATTCCAGTTTGCTCTGCTCTTGCCTACTTTCGTTTTGCCTCGGTTCGTTCATGTCTTTGCCTTGATTTCTTGGAGATCCATCGAGGTCCTGTTCTTCTTGCATCGTTTGCCGCCATTGGTTCCTGAACTTGCTGATCTATCTAGATGCAGGCCGGGATTACAATCAATTGCAGCAAAAGAAGAAGAAAAAGCTGGGACAGATCTCATATTGTAGAGAGCGTGCGTGCGTGTGCGCATTTGTGGAGGGCGATGAGCTTGATCGGGTCGCAATGCCGGGCGGCGGGTCGAGGTTGGTTCGACGTCCGCGGTTAGTTAAGGGACCGACTGTCAGCGTCCCTGATTCAGGGAGAAGCGGCAACGACTCGAGCATCGACAAGGCAGCCAGCGTGGCTTCGGAAAGGGAAGAGGGAACCAATCAGGGCCAAGACCGCGTCATCAGGCGTCCACCTAGGATCAGGCACCCCAAACCGCAGGTTTGTGGGCCCGGAGTGGGTGAATCCTTCTTAAGGCCAAGTGGAGCCAGAGAGGAGCCATCCAGTGGGATCAGGCACCGGCACGGCATCCCTTTTTGCTTTTGCTTTCTTCTTTCCCTTCCCACAAGACAAAGTGTAACTCTGTAAGCTACCCTGTGAGCGTGAGAATTCAGATCGAGATCCATCGCCTAACATCGTGGTATCAGATAGCCACCCACCACCCTTCCACCGCCGCCGACGACACCACTGCCGCGCTGGAAACCCGTCGCCAGAAGCAGGCGCGCGACTTCCTCATCGCCAACATGGATCCCGCGCTGAAGGCGTACCTCGACAAGCTCAACGACGAGGCCATCGCTCGCGCTCGCCGGCAAGAGGAGGATACCAAGACCATCCTCCAGGCCGTGGCGGCGCAGACCACCAGGATCGACGCTCTCGTCTCCTGGAAGCCGGAACTCGAGGCGCGGTTCGCGCAGCTCGAATCCGCCGTCGCGACGCTACAGGCAGCATCATCGGCGCTCGCGCCGACTCCACCATCAACGGATCCCCGCCGCCTGCAACTACACCGGTCGCGCGCGAGATCCAAGGGCAATCAAGCCACGGCGCGTCACTGCAACCCGGGGGATCTCCGACGGCGACCTTCGAGTCGCCGGCGGATTCCCCGGTCACGGGTATGGCCATGATCCAGTCTCAGAATACTTCTCCATTATCTTCTCAAGTACTGGCGGCGATGGGGCAGGCACCCCCGCCGATTTCGTTTCCCAGTTTTGGGGGCGAGAATCCGCAGCTTTGGAAGACGCTGGCGGAACAGTACTTTCAGATGTTTGCGGTTCAGGAATCATACTGGGTTCCCATGGCAATTCTGAATTTCACCGGCCCGGCTGCCATTTGGCTGCAGTCGGTGCAACGCAAGGTTGCGGGTTTGGCGTGGGAATCATTCACAGCGCTGTTGTGCACTCGATTTGGCCGCGATAAACACCAGTTCCTGATTCGTCAGTTCTATGCTATTAAACAGACGGATTCAGTAGCAGAATTCATCGAACATTTTGAAACTCTGATGAATCATATGATGTCTTATTCAGAACTAACGCATCCTTACTTCTTCTTGACTCGGTTCATCAAGGGGCTGCGGGCGGACATACGGGCGGTGGTGCTCATTCAGCGTCCGCCTGACCTCGACACGGCGTGTTCCCTGGCGCTGCTGCAGGGGGAGGTAGCAGACGGGGAGCTGGTCAAGCACGTGGCGCCAGCGCGTTTTCCAGCACCGCGGTTTGTGACGGCCAGTACTCCAGTGGCGCCTCCGAGCGCTGCCCGTCCATCCGCGCCTACAGCTAGCGCTGAAGATCGACTGGGGACAGAAGCAGCGCGGGCAGGGACAGAGAACAACAAGATCCCAGCCTTGCGCTCTTTCAGAAGAGCTCGCGGTCTCTGCTTCAAGTGTGGGGAGCGATGGGGCAAAGAGCATACATGTCCTTCCACCGTTCAGATGCATGTGGTGGAGGAATTGCTGGAATTATTTGCAACAGAGGAGACGCGAAGTGAGGTCGATCAGGATCAATCAACCTTGGACGAGGATAATCTCTGCACCATCTCAAAGCAAGCAGTCGATGGATCGTCTGGGCCGGAAGTGATGCAGCTGCACGCGTGGATACAGGGCAAAGAGATGTCACTCCTGGTGGATTCTGGCAGTTCGTCGTCATTTGTGGACCTGCATATGGCTACTCATTTGTCCGGGGTGTGCAAACTGCCGAAGGCTTGTCGCGTTAAGGTCGCAGACGGGTCAGTGTTACACTGTGACAGCTTTATTCCGCAGTTCCAGTGGTCTACTCAGGGGCATGAGTTTGTCACAGATTTTAAGCTCCTATCCCTGGGAGTCTATGACGCAATCCTAGGAATGGATTGACTCAAGAAACACAGCCCGATGCAAATTGATTGGGAAGCTCAGCACATGACCGTGACCACAGAGCAAGGACTAGTGGACTTACAAGCAGTCACTAAACAGCAACACCAGTGCTCTGCAATTTCTTCTCAGGAACTCCTGTCTGCATGTAAGCAGGGCTCTGCTGCTTATGTTGTGCATCTGAATTCTGTCAGTGAAATGGGAGCGCAAGAGGAGAACATTCCAGTGGAAATTCTCAGAGTATTGGAGCAGTACACGGATGTGTTTGAAAAGCCCAAAGGGCTCCCACCGAGATGCGCTTGCGATCACCGAATCCCACTAATGGAGGGCGCGCAACCAGTCAATCAGCGCCCTTACAGACATAAACCGGAGCTCAAGAATGAGATAGAGCGTCAGGTTAAAGAGCTGCTGGATGCAGGTATCATCAGAGAGAGTACCAGCCCATTCTCCTCGCCAGCGTTACTTGTGAAGAAAAAGGACGAGACGTGGCAATTATGTGTGGATTACAGGTGTTTGAATGCAATGACACTGGTCGGTAAATACCCGGTACCAATCATTGATGAATTGCTAGATGAATTAGTTGGAGCATGTTGGTTTTCCAAGCTAGATTTATGGGCAGGTTATCACCAGATACGACTAGCAGAAGGAGAGGAGTATAAGACAGCATTTACTACGCACTCGGGCCACTGGGAGTTTTTAGTCATGTCATTTGGATTGGCGTGTGCTCCACCAACATTCATAGGCGTTGTAACTTGTACCTTGCGACCCCTGTTGCGTGTCTGTGTCATCCTCTTCTTCGATGACATCTTAGTTTTCAGTAAAACACTGGAACAGCATGTGGAACATCTGAGTCAAGTGCTGCAATTACTCCGACGAGATCACTGGCAAGTAAAGCAATCCAAGTGTTCATTCGGACATCGACAGATTGCTTACCTGGGGCATGTGATTGATGAGCGAGGAGTTTCAATGGATCCGGAGAAGATTGCAACTATCAGAAACTGGCCTGTGCCTCGTAACAGCAAAGAAGTGCGTAGTTTCCTTGGATTGGCAGGTTACTACCGAAAATGTGTCAAGCATTTCGGCATCATTGCCAGACCTCTCTTCAATTTACTCAAAAAGGGGCACCCGTTCGTGTGGACTGCTGAAACTAACAAGGCTTTCGAGCTACTGCAACAGGGCCTGGTTTCTGCGCCAGTTTTGCACTTGTCGGATTTCACTAAGCAGTTTGTTATTGATACGCATGCTTGTGATTATGGAGTTGGAGCAGTATTACAGCAAGGGGGACACCCGATTGCGTACATGAGTAAACCTTTGGCTCCCAAGCACAGAGGTTTATCTACATACGAGAAGGAATGCTTAGCAATACTTATGGCCGTGAACAATGGCGCCCATACTTACACCATGATGAGTTTCTGATAAGGACAGATCAGCGTAGCCTCGTCCATTTGGATGATCAGAGGCTATCGACAGTTTGGCAGCAAAAGGCATTTACCAAGTTACTAGGGTTGCGTTACAAAATCTGTTACCGGCAAGGGACAACTAACAGTGCTGCAGATGCTCTGTCTCGTCGTCGCCATGAACAGGGACATGCCATGGCCATTTCAGTGTGTCAACCTACTTGGATTGAGGATATCCGGGCCAGCTATTCCAGTAATAAGCATGCGCGTAAATTACTCGAACAGTTCTCACACCAAGAGGACCCGAAAGGACGCTTTTCTGTTGCTAATGGTTTACTGTATTTCCGTCAGCGCTTGTGGCTGGGAGGCTCGCCTGCAATTCAGCAGTCAGTGCTGCGAGCTTTCCATGACAGCACGGTAGGGGGGCATTCCGACTTCCCTGTGACTTATCGGCGTCTCCGCAAATTGTTCGCCTGGCCTAAAATGAAGTAGCAAATCTGGCAGTATGTGCAAGAATGTGCAGTCTGTCAACAAGCTAAGCCAGAAAGGGTCAAGTATCCAGGTTTGCTCGAACCAATTCCTCTGCCTGAAGGAGCTTGGCAAGTAGTTACAATGGATTTCATCGACGGTCTCCCACAATCCGGCAGAGCAAACTGCATCTTAGTCGTGGTGGATAAGTTCACCCGCTATGCTCACTTCCTCCCACTTCAGCACCCATTCACCGCGGCCAGAGTAGCTCGGGCGTACCTGGACAACATTTACAAGCTGCATGGCCTACCAAAAGCCATAATATCAGACCGGGATCCAGTCTTCACAAGCAAGTTCTGGCGTGAGTTGTTTGCCTGCATTGGAACAGAGCTCAATATGAGTACTCCATACCATCTGCAAACGGATGGTCAATCTGAGCGGGTCAATCAGTGTCTGGAAATCTACCTACGGTGTTTCATTCACGCATGCCCCAACCACTGGAACCAATTTCTGGCTCTTGCAGAATTTTGGTACAATTCCAGTCACCACTCAGTCTTGAACATGTCTCCGTTTCAAGCGCTGTATGGGCATGAGCCGCGACACTGGGGAATAGAGGCCGCGTCAGTATGCAAGATCCCAGAGCTGAAGGAATGGCTAGAGGAAAGGAAGACCATGCAACAGGTCCTCAAGCAACACCTGCACCGCGCGCGGCATCTCATGAAAGTTCAGGCCGACAAAAAGCGATCAGAACGAGAGTTTGCTGTGGGGGACTCTGTATTCGTCAAGTTGCAGCCATATGTGCAATCATCAGTGCATCGTCGATCCAACCACAAGCTGGCATTCAGGTACTTTGGACCATTCAAAATCATCAAGCGCATCAATCCTGTAGCTTACGAACTGGACTTACCGGAGGGATCGCAAGTGCACTCGGTTTTCCATGTGTCCCAGCTGCGTCAAGCGTTGTCACCAGGTACAACAGCCTCGACTATCTTGCCAAGCCTGAAGTCACCTGAACTGTTTCCAGTGGAACTCCTGAACAAGCGCTGGCGTCAAACACCGTCGGGGAGACGAGAACAGTACTTGGTTTGATGGTCGGATTCCGAGCTGTTGGACGCATCGTGGGAAGACGCGTTGGCTCTCAAGAACCGCTTTCCTGTGGTAGCAGCTTGGGGACGAGCGTGCTCTCAAGGAGCAGGGGATGTCAGCGTCCCTGATTCAGGGAGAAGCGGCAACGACTCGAGCATCGACAAGGCAGCCAGCGTGGCTTCGGGAAGGGAAGAGGGAACCAATCAAGGCCAAGACCGCGTCATCAGGCGTCCACCTAGGATCAGGCACCCAAACCGCAGGTTTGTGGGCCCAGAGTGGGTGAATCCTTCTTAAGGCCAAGTGGAGCCAGAGAGGAGCCATCCAGTGGGATCAGGCACCGGCACGGCACGGCATCCCTTTTTGCTTTTGCTTTCTTCTTTCCCTTCCCACAAGACAGTGTAACCATGTAAGCTACCCTGTGAGCGTGAGAATTCAGATCGAGATCCATCGCCTAACACCGACGGAGGACGGCGCGTCCGCCCGGGAGGAAGGTGGAAAGGGGCGCAGTGCGGTGTGGTGGCCGTCGTCGTCTAGTAGAGCGTGCAGTCCGGGATTACAATCAATTGCAGCAAAATAAGAAGAAAAGCTGGGACAGATCTCATCTTGTAGAGCGTGCGTGCTAGATGGGGAGGCGCCGGGAGGAAGGTGGAGAGAGGCGCAGTGCGGTGTGGTGGCCGTCGTCGTCTTGGGTGCCCGCTAGATGGCCAGGCAGACGTTGAAGTAGCGCCGGCGATCCAGTCACGCGCGCTGGCAGATGAACCGGATGACATCCCACCAGCTTGGGCTCCGGCCACCGCCGCACGCGCGCTGCCTAGGATGCAAAGCACGCCCGCGCCACGGGCTCCGGCATTCCGTTGGCCCGCAGGTCGCAGGTCGCGAAGCATGCAGGCCGATCAGGCGTGTTGCCGGACCCCGGACGTCGCCTTCTCGCTCGCGCTCACCCTTGCTTTTTCGAGGCTCTTCTGTCGTGTAGTATGGCTGGCCGACCCAGAACTTTGTAGAACATGCCAAAGATTCCCGCGGTTCACCCTTGCTTGCTTCTCTCCAGTCCAGTATACTCCAACGAGGAGTAGCCGCTTGACCCCCGGCACATCCCAAGGGGCACCCGCCGCCTTCGCCCGCCCTGCAAAGGTAGGCGGCCTCTTTGGTGAAAGGCCTGTCATTTAGTGACCCGATATGGGACGGACGTAGCACAGTGACTCTCCGGCCGGTCGAAACGTATGCCTCTTGCACCTGCCACGCACGTGGGTGCGCGTGGCCAGCGAACGGCGCGACGCCCGAGGCTGCTTATTACTACGCGCGCGGCGCGGAGAGCGACCGAGGAGAGGAGGGAGTAGGCCCTCTCGCGCTGGTGCCGGTGCCGTGCGTGCCTCGGACCTGTTCGTCCACGGCCATGCAGATGCAAGCAGGTTCGTGCCGTCGCGCTCTTTGGCCGCTGATCCGCTTCCTCTCTCTCCCGCCGTTCCATTTTGCTGCTGCTTCTTTTGGAGTTTCTCCTCCCCTCCCCCTGTTTTGGACGACGGTCTCTACGAGCGTTCGCGGCGCGCGTCGTAGGCTGCATTTTGCATGGCTCAATGCGTGTGCTCGAGTTGTTCTTGCTGCTTTGGCTTATTTATATATTATTTTTTACGGGCATTGGCTGATTTATAGTATAACACAGATTATCTATTGTAATGTACAGCGGGGTCAAGCTAACATGAGCGACGGCGGGCGTGCGTGCCCGAGGGCAGGAGGGAGGAGGACGTTTGTAGCTCCGGTGGGGTGGGCGTGCCTCCACTTTCGGCGCCGGACGGCGGTGACCTACACTAGCTAGCTGGAGGCCGGATGGGCGTTCGCGTCGTACGTGGGGGCCTGCCCGTTCATCTGAGGCGCACCGCGTGTCAGGTGTGTTTCGCTCGTATTCTTCCATTCCATTCCATGATCAACATGCTTGCTTTATGTATATCTCGCAAAAAAAACATGCTTTATGTACAACATTTACATCGATTTAGAAAACACCAAACATCAACAGGACGAGAACAGGGGAGTGGTCCAATGGTTGGGTTCGCAGTGGTGCCACCCAGCAACCAGGATTCGACTCCAATTTCTGGAATATATAAAATTCTCGCTAATGAGGCCTCAAAATAAATTGCCATTCCAGTTTTTTTGTCTGTCCGCAATTACCTCTTCCTCCGCCACTGCGAACATTATCACAACGGCTTCGGCACCATGGGATCACAAACAAGCCTGACACTTTGCTTAATGCACACATGAATATACATATTTTTTTCCCAACCGGGCAATGCCCCTTTTCATTAATAATTGCTTAACGGAAATACAAACATCCGTCTCTGCGGTTAGACATGAATATGATCCTCACCAAGTTCACAGGAAACATCTGCATTCCTGTTATATAAAGTGCATCCGCATAAACTGATTTCCCATTTCAGTTGCTTTTTTTGAGACAGAGATCATTCCGTTCCAGATAACAGGGCTTGTTGACAACAGATTGATAGGTTCGCATAAATATATCACAGAGTCCGAACGAGGCACAAGGCAACCTTTTATTGATTTTGCACCCTTCTGCCTTGAGTCATACAAGCTGCAGCCCTGACAACTCTTTCATACCCAACAACTGGGGAAGAGTGTTGCATCTGGAGCAGAGCATCCCTTGTACAGAATGCAGGCACAGCACATGACGCTCAAGTCCTTCCTCCCTCCTGTCCCCTAGGGCCTTCGGAGTTCTTGCCGCTTGCACTCGTGCTTGCCCCGCTATTTTGTTGCGCCAACATCTGCAGAAACAAAGCAAAGCTTGTAATTTAATCTTTGTACATGGATTCAGACGATTTATTTAGATGCTTACATTTTGTCTTGTTTAAATTTATCAACTATATTGCCTTGTAAGTCATTGTATAGATTTAACTCTCCAGCCAGGTTCTGTTTCAACACCTAATTTCCTGTTTGCAGGTAACTGACAGGAGATCTATACTGATGTCTCCATTTTGTCTGTCATTTCAGGCAGCCTGCAATACAGACCGGCTTACTAATGCTATGGAATAAGCTAGACAATTCGCAGAATAATTGAATAGGAACCCACTTGTCACTGGCCTACTAAAACAAAATTCCTCAGAAGGATTTCATTATCTTCGGCACGAGGTCAGATTTCTCTATGCATACGTGTGTCTGTTGCTTGGATTATATCCACAAGTACAGTTCTACAGACACACACACACAAAAAAAAGTACAGTTCTACACAATCAAGGGCTGTAGCACACAAACCTTTATGCCCTGTTTGGAATGGATATAACTTTTGTGTGGGCACCAGTTTGAACTAACTACCTGTCAGGATCTTGGTAGGTTGGTAGGGGAATTTGGGAATTGTCCTGACCCAAAAAGGGGAATGGGGATCGAAAGATTGAGGCGGATAAGCTAGGGTTCTAGTACAGGGAAACGTAAAGGTCACATAAGAGTTTATAAAGAACTCGTGTGGTGAATCACAGGTAGTCTCAGTTACAGTTTACCGGAAGGGACTAATACAAGACTGAAATGAATTGAAACAGGGAAAGGTAATTTGCCCAGATGGCTTCTGGCCGTTGGATCTAAACGTTCCTGACTGTCCGATTAACATAACTCTTTGGGAAGTCGAAGAATACGTGTTCTCCTAGACTTGACGCCTCCTCCCCTGTTTCCAGACTGAACTTACTGTAACCTGGCGCTTTGATTCAGACCTGCATAATTTGGGATACTGACAAAACCGATGCCCACACATACATCCATTACAAACAGGTCCTAATGCTGAATTTAGAAAATCTAGTAGTAGCAGTTAACTCCTTCTGAGTTATGATGAAACTATCATAGGCAGTCACATGCATAGTAAAATATCCAGTGAGCTCTTTTTGCTCTGCCTATCATTTACCAACACGTAGGAACTAATATAACATACACATTCAGCCCATTATCTCAGGATGCAAGTACTTGATTGAACTTTTCTATAGTAGAATTGATTATCAATAGATAATAACAACCAAGATAATAACAATATATACTCAGTAGGAGCTACATCAGTAGATAATAACAACCGAGAGGAATTAATTATGTCTAGTTAGAGCATCAAGAGCAAGACTCTGGAAACCAAGATAGTGATGAAGCAGTAAGCTGCTGAATTAGTGAAAGAGGGCCCTTGGTGAAAATAGCTGAAAGCAGAGCCATTTTTCTGATGGAGCAAGGGTCTAACAGGAACCAGAGACTTGATGCATTGACACAAAAGTTAATTACAGGTGTCTACAGAGTTACTGAAGTGTACCTTCTTGGATTTTGTATTCCTCAAAGCATCTGTCAGGAGTTTCTCCGGTTTCTCCAGCTTAGTGGCATCGGAGTCATCAGCATTATTTTGAAGAGACCTGCAGAATTGCACATAACCAGCTTAGGAAAAAACACAGTAAATAACATACCAGGAGAGATTATGAAAGGTCTCGATGGCTACCAGGAAGCGATCTCTTCAAGCCTTGACTGTATGTTTGAAGGATCACCGTCCTGGTTCAGAACCAAAATATCATGTCAGAGATATGCAAGTATATAAACAATCATATGATTTGACTACCCTGGATACAAAATGATGTAAGTACAACCTAGTCTTAGGTTATAGAATATAGATGGCTTATTTGGATAAACTAGTAGGTACCAAAAATAATCCATATTTGTATTCATTTTGCTGGTCCTGTGCATAGGCGACATAATCCCTGATTACAAACGCTTCATCATGCTAAGGATATTTCCATGGAAACTTCAGAAATATAGACTGATTGAATCCACACCATGATGCTTGGCAGTTATATAATTTACACCTAAACAAGCTCTAAGATATGCAATAAGAAAAACTATATAGATTAATTTACATTATTGGTACTTGCATCGCCTCCATTCACGTTCATTCCGGGTCCCGCAAATCTCTGATAGCGATCATATGTAGCTTCTATGCTGAAAACAAATGTAGCGCATTAACGTTTGGAAACTCACTGTAATAAAGCTGAAAGACTGCTCAAACAAAAATTCTAAGTATTGAGAAGAAACAGTAAAATATAATTAATTTCCTTCTCTTTAATAACTTGGTGAAGACCTGCATATAGGTTCATCATATCTTTTACCTGTGCAGACAACAGAAGTTCACACACTTTTATATTACTTTTCTCCTTATAGAACCAGCTACTTTTGGACACTTGTTTTTTTAAAGGAAATAGAAGCTGAGATATATTTAGGCCTTTTTCTTAGCCTGTTTGTTTCCCTTTAAGTGCAGTGCTGTCATAATGAGAAAACCAATTCAAGGGACGAGTAAAGCGACGTCGATACCATTGAGATGATGGAGTTGATGAATTTAGGCATGTTTGTTGAGGTTTCGTTGAAGTGACATAGTAGAAAGGACTGAATACAGAACGACCTACATCTTTGTTTGTGACCAACATCTTTATTTGTGAGGAATAATTAAATGTTTAGTTAGTGACTTTTCAGACGACTCAAAGTAATGTTAGTGTTTTTTCAGACGACTCAAAGTAATGTTAGTGTTTTTTCAGACAACTCAAAATATACTATATATAGGGATCAACGAATATTTGCCAATGAACATTCCGTTTTAGGGTATTTGTCGAGATTATTACAAATATAAGAGTCGTTGTTATATTATTTGAGTCATATGAAACGGCATGTAGTTCTAGTAGATTTTTTTGTTTCCCAATTAAAAAATTCAATTATGAAAACTAAAAACCAACTATTTCCTGTTGTTTATATTTGAGGTGTTAGCCGATTCAATATTTGACATGACAATTCTCTCAAGGGAGGTTGTAAAGTGGTATGAAATGTTGTAGTAGTAGGGTTAGGTAGACATAGGTGGAGAGTTCACTCCTCCGACTGAATCACCCCTCTATGGGCCCGAGGGCTCTTTGCGTACCCCAAGACGTTGTCTCCTCGGGGTTCTCCAAGGTCTTATCTCTAGAGTTTGGGCCTTTGGGGAAGGTGTGTAACGCTACGGCTGCTACCACCGGTTCCTGGCCGTTATGCCTGGCAGTATCTAGACTGGACCCACAGACCAAACTAGTCTTTTCTACGCACTTTGTCTTCACTCATGCTCACCCGGGAAGAACTTCTCAGTGGGTCATCCTTCCTCAAATTACCCCAGGCCAGGTATGCTTAATCTAGAGGTTCTTTGGAGACGAGCTTTCGGAAAAGAAGGTGCACCTTGTTGATATGCGTAGTCTATCATTCGTATTAAGCATGGATGTCACATACACCCCCACTCAGAGGAATCGACGTCCTCATCGGCCTAGCAACGATTG
Organism: Triticum aestivum; assembly: GCF_018294505.1. NCBI lineage: Eukaryota > Viridiplantae > Streptophyta > Magnoliopsida > Poales > Poaceae > Triticum > Triticum aestivum. The sequence continues at coordinate 542,198,844 of NC_057802.1, forward strand.
TTCTCTTTGGCAAAGTCTATGCGTTCAGTACCAGCACATGTAGCATGTCGTGTGCCATGACAGGCCACACATGCCCGTGCCCCTGAGCCACACACGCTCGTGTAACCGCAAGGGCCGGCTCTGATACCATTTGTAACACCCTGACAACCGTCAGTGGTCTCGGTCGTTATGCCAGGTGGGATCTGGAATGGCCCCGCAAGTAATCTTTCCCGCATACTTTGTCCTCACTCGTGGTCCCCGGGAAGAACTCAGCGGCCGGTCAACCATCCTCAAATTACTCCATGCCAAGCACGCTTAGTCTGAAGGTTCTTTGGAGATAAGAATCCAAAACGAAGGTGCACCTTGTTGATATGAGTAGTCTACCATTGGTATTAAGCCAGGATGTCACAAGGTGTTTGACCTAGAGTACAATACCCAACCAGTATAGTACTACTTGCCCCCTTCAGCTACATTTGTTTGAGTTTTTAGCTAGGAACCACTATAAATTCCTTTCAAACAATATTATTATCTTCCTTTTAGATTTCAGAGTGTATCATCTTCACAAGCCCTTGCTCAATATTTTTCTTTTGTTCCATAACATTTGCATCATTCTTCGAGAATCGCTAGAACAACTAGAAAAAAACCAGGAACCTCAACAAGACCTCCCTCTTAGCCACCTAAGAGATAGTTGATCTGGAGAGCTAAGACGGTAAGGATGCCCTTATTTCCATTCTTGACAGAAGAGACCAGTGATTTCGTGTAGGCCAAGACCACGGAAAAAGTCAATTTGCCTAACAGAAGCATAATCCATACTATAGGGCATTACTTGGTACAATCATCGAAGTTGTGACAAATAGGTTTGTGTCACGAAAAAGAGCCAATCTAGATTATCAAACTACCGACTCAGTTCATTGTGATTCAATGCGATGAGCTCAAAGATGGTGATAGGCGATTCGAGCAAAAGGGAGGCATCTATCCTTGTAGTGGGAGGGGTCTCTATACTCCGAGGTGGATCAGGCACACAAATTAGCTTAGACCTCCACAAAAGCCTCTACATAGCTCGAGAAATAGGCCTACATGATGGCCATTATGTCTAAATGGGTGGTACAAGTATACAACTAAAGATGCAGCAGAATATGTTGATATCCTTAAATTTCCTACTTTAGTATGACCCATTACAAATATTTTATCAAACACAAACACATCTACATCACCATAATGACCCAGTGACTAGAATTATTGGGCACCTTCATCACGAGGGAAGCTCGTGGAGTCCAATAGGACTGCCTAGGTCATGCACACCAACATCGTGTGGTGTACCTCAAGGGCTTGAGCAACCACCATATTTGCAACTATCAAACAAAGGTCATGCACGTGATATGGCGGGTGTTCCTAAATGCAAGAAACATTAAAGACTTACCTTCTTGCGAAAGCGAGCATCCCTAAAAGATCCATGGGTGAAGTAACACTCAAGTCGTTAACTTGCCTTGGAGAAGCTTCTCACCCTATGACAAGTAGAGAGTGGAGAAGTCTCCTCGTATAGTTTCTTACCATGGCGAAGGATCTAAAGGAAGCAAATGAGTAAAGAAAGAAACACACCAGATCTAGGAGATTCGTTGTCATTGAAGGCCTACTATAGAAGATCTTATTCAAGGTTTTTTTATTTACCCACCTGGCATAGCTTAACTCTTTGGCCATCAGTGGGGGAAACGATATTCCTAGAAGAATCAAAGAGGTGGACCTTGATCCTTAATAAAGGGTGTGGGTCAAAAGATAACAAACATTGCTATTGTCCATGGAGACGATGATGGCATATCCAACGGGATTCTTCCCTTGCAAGATCTTTTTGGAAAATGATGCCATGAAGTTAGGACAACTAAGCTTGACATCTTAGGTTCGTCTTGCACTACGGAGCACGTTGGCATTCTTGTAGATACACATGTACCGAAGGTTCTCTATAAAAATTGTTCACAAATACCACCAAGACAGGTTGGCATAATTTGACTTAGGAAAATACCAAATACCTTGGTAGAGCTCAAATCATGTTCTTAGTCCAAGCTAGTGGAAATCCCAAGTCCGAACGGGAGGGGCCATACTCATCAAGAAGATAAATGGGTATAACATAACCCATGTAAATAGATGCCTACCCCATTGCATGTTTAGAGAACCATGTCTAAGGATGAGACCATGTGTAAGGAGCTATATCTCTTGGACCATAACATATTTGGATCAAGAGGGGTTACTCCTACTTGCTTGTATAAAAGAATCGAAACAAAACGATGGTTGTGCATTGTACACCTTCCTAGCAAATTGAATGCCTCATTGTTGTGCTTTCAAATGTGCGCATGTTTGTGTTGACAATGAACATGGAAGCTTCCCTAGGTCTCGAGCCTAGCCTTAATGGAAATCAGTTTGCACTCCTAAAGCCTTAACAAGAGCACTTCAAAGGTGTAAAAGGGTTGACGCAAGAGCTTGTTCTTGGATGTGCTCGCCCACCATGCAAGCAAACTATTGGGTAGCATGGATATGGTTAGCTCATGATAATGATCTTCATCATCATTTGTGCAAATCCTGGATGAATGTGAGCCAATAGAAAACCAAATCCATGCAAAGACACTTTAAGCACTTGAGAAAGGACTCATGATTATATTGCCCCGGGAGGGAAGCATCATCGCCGTCATGGCCCATGAAGCATCCTATCAAGGGAGTCTTTGAGAACACCCCAAAAGGAGTCGTAAAGGGACACACTATGGGAGTAGTGATTCCACACTTCAGAGGTCATTGGTGACACTGAATGAATCCTTTTTCTCCACGTCTTTCTATAGGAAGGCCTCCTTATTGGTGGCATACCAATGCTTGTCCATATTTGGACACATGCAAGAGGAAAAGGATGAAGAAACTCTGTCTTAAAAGATAATTTCTAATAGATGAGAAAATACACTAACAGAGCATATAATCTAGCTAAGGAGTTTTGGTGATTAATGGCGAGACAAACAAGGGTACTAATTATTTCATATTAGGTCAGTATGCTAAGTGGAAACAAAAGTTGGCAACTCCTCGTAAAGAAGTTTGCCCAGAGCTCAAATAGTTTGTAATTTTCTAGGATTTTAGTAGATCTAATATTCCACATTGAATCTAAGGACTACCATACAACCAAGAGAGTCACACACATTATAACTAGAATGAACACTTACAAATCTTCAAGCAATCCCTCATGGTTTAAACACTTACTATCTCATGACAAACACTTTACGCTTTCCTGATACCTTCGGACTAATCGTTCAAAACTACCTAACATAGTGATTTGTGTGAGTTGTTGACTAAACTAGTTGTTTTCCAAAGTTTCTTTTTGAAACTACTTAGTCTTATCCATAACTAATAGGCTATGTCGTTATTTAGACTTCTCTGTTAGGCATGCTTCCCTTGAGGTTTTCCCTGTCTAGTAGTTCCAAGCTAGTAAGTTTGCTCCAACCACAATATAGCTTTGGCACATTTGACCGATGCTTTTTTGGAACCTCCAATTGGGATTTAGCCTTCCACCAAGATGTTTTCAGAGGGTGCTTTGTTAGGCCAAATACCTCCAAGCAAGAATTGTTCGGTATTTCCAACTGTCTCCTTTATGGCTAGACCATGTTTTTTGAACGTGTGGCACCTCTAAGTTATCTTCATCTGATACCTTCAGCTAGTTGGCTTCCAAAGGTAATTTTGGACCACCTGGCTCTCCATTTAGCAAAGGAAGGCCTTTCATTCCTTAATATTTAGCCATTTCTGGTAGTCCAAATATTCCAACATGCAATAAAAATAACCTCGGCAAAAAAGGCTTTGCAAACTCCTTCTTGGCTTGGTTAGCAATAGCACACATATCATTTCCACCAGGCCAACTGACTTGTAGATGATTCTAGATCCTCATACTGAAATTACACATGAAGAACAAATGATACATGTCCTCTCTGGCATGTGTTGGGCATAGAATGCAATCCATTACACCGGATATATTCCAGGGCCTTCTTTGCAACATGTCCTTCGTATTTAACCTGTCCATTATCATCATCCATGCAAACACTTTGGTCTTTATGGCGCAACAATTTTTGCAAATTCACAATAGGATGGAATTGGAAATAATTCGAGAATGAACCAAATCATAGTACATTTTAGGTGTAAAACCATCATAGTTTCTCCAAAGCAAACATCATTGTTATCTGGTTGCCTATTCAGAGAGGATAGCATCTGCTGAATATCATGCAATTCCTGATAAGCAACATCAGATAGGGGTAGATGAAACAATGATAAAATGTCATCGCATTCCAACACCTCCTTCACAGTGATGTAAGGATCTTTAGCATAAGAGAAAAGCCTCACAGTGATGTAATATCTTTAGCATAAGAGAAAAGCCTCTGGAAGCTTTGTTGTAAAGGAATAACAGGCTTGGAGTGCTGCAAGAAATCATTCCAGAAAAGTATTGTGTCACCTTTGTTTACTTTTACCCATGTGACATTCCTGAAACCATCAACCAAGTTGAGAATGTCCTTCCACCAGTAAGAACCACAGGCAAGAATAAAGGCATGGAGGACACGATAGAATTAAGAAGCTGCAATCTGCCACCTTGGTTTAAGAAGGATGAGCTTGCAGTCAACCTCCTTTCCATACAATCAACCAAAGGCAGCAACTCCAAAATCCTAGGCCCAGTAGTGCCCACAAAGAGACCTAGATAAGTAAAAGACAGCTTTCCTAGTTGGCAACCAAAAACTCCAGCAAGCCTCGAAGCCTCCTCTTCATTAATATTAATTGGCAGTAATGGAGATTTATGATAATTAACTGCCATGCCAGTAGATTTGGTCAATGTAGCTAGCATTTTCTTCAAAGCAAAAAGGTGAGAGTCTACAACAGGCAGGATTATAAGTGTGTCATCAACATATTGGATTATGCGAAACTCCTTGTCATGGCATGGTATGGGGAGATGCAGCTCACCCCTTCGAAGCATCATGTTTACGATAGACTGCAAAAAACCAGCAGCAAGCAGAAAAATAAGGGGGTAGAGGATCCCATTGCCTGACCCATCTATGCCATTTAAAATGCCTTCCAGGTGTAAAACTGCACGCACCAGCCAGTTCACCCAAACGCTCAAGCTGGTGGAGAAAGGTTGGCTATGCATTTATACGTCAACACTCCCCCTCACGTGTTGCTCCCTCAGGCCTAAACGTGAACCGAAAGTGGGCTGCAATTTAGTTGCACCAGCCGGGTCTTGAACTCAAGACCACTTGGCTCCGATACCATGTAGAACTGCACGCACCAGCCAGTTCAGCCAAAAGCTCAAGCTGATGGAGAAAGGTGGGCTATGCATTTATACGTCAACACCAGGTACACCAATAAGTAGTATTGATGAGGTTTCAGAAGCTAGAAATTCCTTAATCCATGAGATCCACCTGAGATCAAAACCCCGAGCTTGAAGGATTTGGAGGATGGCCTCATGTTTAATTGTGTCAAATGCCTTCTCAAACTCAAGCTTTAATATCACAATGGGTCTCTTAGACTGGTGCAGATATTCCAAAGTCCAGGACAAACTGTCTTGAATAGTTTTAGACATTATAAAACCATACTGATTCTTGTGCACAGTCCATGATGACACCATAAAGCCTTCAAGTTGTGGAGGAGCTAATAGTTTGTACAAGGCCAGAGATCGCCTACTCCGTGTGGAGACCCACCCCGAGTTAGGCTTGGACCGGGTGTCCATGGTCATGGCGATAGGTGGGCTTAGACATTGGCGGTTGGAAATCAAGACCTTTGTGATCTTAGGACTTGGTGTTTGATCCTCCACCAATGTGGGTGTATGATGATTGCACCAATACATCTTAGTGTTTGGAAGCCCTATCTCTTGCCCCCTTTACTTGTTGCAAGTTTCGCTTCCACATTACTCTCTTAGATACATAAACGATCCTACATATAGCCCAAATGTTATAGCTTCTGTTGCGTGAGCGGAAGTAGGTTCAAATTGAGAAAATGTTCATCTACTAACATGGCAAGGAAAACTTCCGGAAAACTTCCCTCCATCAAGTTTTGTACATAATGGCACAATAGAACTATGTCCTTAGGAACCAAGAAGAAATACACCTAAAGTAATCGCTAATGGGCATGGCGGTTGATACACACACAAAATGGCTAGGGGGCAACATCTTGTAAGATAGCCTTGAACATCCCCTCATGACCCAAGGTAGGTCCACATTTGGCAGAAATTAAATTCCTTTTTATATACCTCCAGGCATTTGTTTGTTTGTAAGTCTGAGTGCTAATAGGTAATGTTTGCTTCAGAAAGGAAGCATTGTGCCAATCCATACCCATTAGGACTTGAGTTGGGTTTAGGCCTCATAAACTAGGCCATTTCCACGAGGATAAACCAAGTTCCTCAAAAAAATATAATTGAAGTGGCATTACACCAAAAACCATCTCACTCCCCAAGGCCCTCGTAACCTACGGACTCAGGTTGCCCATTGGCTCCTTTGATTGTCGGTGTGCCCAGACAACCTGGTGAATGTGTACACTAGCATACTAGAGAAGAGGGGGGAGACCATGACCAGGTGGGTAGCTGCAACTCAGGGACCTCTTCACCTTATTGTACCATGCGTCATTATGGATCCCTTGAGCATTGAAGGAGAGGACATGAAAGCATAAGAATTATGACAAAGCAAGAATTATGGCAAAACTAGATGACTTGAGAAGAGGAAGGGCGCCATGATGACATGGGTGACTACAACTCGGGGGCTTTGAGGTGGTTTCTGTTAGGAATAAGCAACTTGTATTCCCATGAGGCCATAGGCCGATATATATACATGTACAGGTGTGGTACATATGCAGGAAACCCCTTATACTACGGGATAAATACAAAGGGGTATACATGACTTATATTATAACTCTAACACCCCCCCTCAAACTCATGGTGGAGGAACAACACTGAGTTTGGAGAGACAAAAGCCATGTTGTGCTCTAGTCTGGGCCTTCGTCAGGAAATCCGCCAACTGTAACTCGGAAGGCACATACTGAAGAGCAACGACCTGATCCTGCACAGCAGCGCGCACATAGAAAGCATCAACACCAATATGCTTGGTGAGCTCATGCTTCACAGGATCGCGCGCAATGCTAATAGCACCTGTACTGTCAGATAAGAGCATAGTCGGTGTAGTGACAGAAACACCAAAGTCCTGAAGTAACCACCGTAACCAAGTCACCTCTGCCGTCAAAAGAGCCATAGCTCGCAACTCAGCCTCAGCACTCGAACGGGAAATTGCAATCTGTTTCTTCGTCTTCCAGGCAATGAGAGAACCGCCAAGAAAAACACAGTAAGCAGAAAGCGAACGGCGATCAAAAGGATCACTAGCCCACGTAGCATCCGCATAGGCCTGAAGCTGTAAAGAACTGGAGCTAGGAAAGAAGAGACGGTGAGAAATCGTGCCCTGAAGATATCGGAGAACACGAAGGAGATGACTATAATGAACCGATGTGGGAGCAGAAACAAACTGACTCAGAATACGAACCGGATAAGAGATGTCCGGACGAGTGACAGCTAGATAGACAAGACTGCCAACGAGATGACGATAACGCGTCGGGTCAGGGAGAGGATCACCATCAGTAGCACGAAGGTGAACATTGAGCTCCATAGGAGTCTCAACAGTGCGCTCGTCAGAAAGAGCAGCACGAGCAAGAAGATCCTGGATATACTTTTCCTGGGATATAAAAAAGCCATCAGAGGTAGAAGAGACTTCAATCCCAAGAAAATAGCGAAGAGGTCCAAGATCAGACATAAGAAACTGCTCACTAAGACGGGCCTTTACAAAGGCAATATACTCGGGGTCATCCCCAGTGATGACCATATCATCAACATAGAGAAGAAGAAGAGTCCGGCCACGAGGAGAAAGGTGAATAAACAATGCGGGATCATGAGCACTTGCTGAAAAACCAGCAGTAGTGACCACAAAAGCAAAACGCTCAAACCAGGCGCGAGGGGCTTGCTTAAGGCCATAGAGAGAGCGACGAAGACGACACACCATGCCATCAGGAACAGAATACCCAGGTGGTGGCTGCATGTACACCTCCTCACGCAGCTCACCATTAAGAAAAGCATTCTTAACATCAAGCTGAGATATAGACCAGTGGCGTGCAGAGGCAACGGCAAGAAGTGTACGAATAGTGGTCATATGGGCCACAGGAGCAAAAGTCTCGTCATAATCACGACCATGCTCCTGCTGAAAACCACGAGCCACGAGACGAGCTTTGTGACGCTCAAGAGAACCATCGGAGCGAGTCTTAACCTTGTAGACCCACTTACAAGTGATGGGACGGACTCCGGGAGGAAGAGAAACAAGATCCCAGGTACCAGTGCGTTCAAGAGCAGCAATCTCCTCCGCCATCGCAAACTGCCATTCAGGATGAACAACAGCCTGACGGTAAGAAGTCGGCTCAAGAACAGCAGCACCAGCGGTGGGAAATCCAAAGCGATCAATAGGCGGACGAGGACGAGAACGCAAGCCATAAGTAGGCTGAGAGGAAGAGGACGACTCATCCAAGGAAGCATCCACAGGTCGTGAACGACGAGTGTAATGCTGAGGAAGAGATGGAACAAGAGAAGGAGGAATCGCCAAGGTAGAATCAGGGGGTGGCGACGAAGAAGTCACCGGAGATGAAGGTGTAGAATCCAGTGACATGCTAGGTGAGGAGACCGGGGAAGATGGTGGCGGGGAATCGACGAGGGGTGGAGAAGCAGAGGGAGTGGGACGAATAGGCACAGGCGCGGCGGGAGTGATAGGGGAGTCAGGAAAAGTGAGAAAAGAGATATCCTCCACTGAAAAGACCGAGGAAGATGGGCGTGGGTAAAAAGGACGAGACTCATCAAAAGTCACATCTCGAGAGATACGCATCCGACGACCGACAGGATCCCAACAACGATAGCCCTTATGCTCATCACTGTAGCCTAAGAAGACACTCAACAGACTGAGCGGTCAGTTTGGTGCGTTCGCGAGGGGCAAGAAGAACATAGCAAACACAACCAAACAAGCGGAGCATCGAATAATCGGGAGAGCGATCAAACAGACGCTCAAAAGGAACACCACCCTGCAAAGCAGCAGATGGCTGAAGGTTGATGAGATAGACGGAAGTGGAGATAGCCTCGGCCCAAAAATGAGGCGGAAGAGAGGCGGCGATCATCATAGCACGAGCCGTCTCAAGAAGGTGACGATGCTTGCGCTCAGACACGCCATTCTGAGCATGAGCACCAGGACAAGAGAACTGGGCAAGAGTACCCTGCTCAGCAAGGACACCACGCAACATCTTAGAGATATACTCACCAGCGGAGTCAGCACGAAAAACACGAATGGGTGAAGAGAACTGAGTATGAACCATGGCAGCAAAACGCTTATAAATAGATAACACCTCACTACGTGAAGTCATGAAATAAAGCCATGTGTAACGAGAAAAATCATCGATGAAAATAATATAGTATTTATGACCACCTTTCGAAGCGAAAGGAGCCGGACCCCATACATCAGAATGGACTAAATCGAAAGGACGCTTAGACACTGACTCACTATGGGAATATGGTAACTGAATCTGCTTGCCAAGACGACAACCCTGACACTCTAAAGAGACATCTCCTGAGACAGACCCCAGAAGACCTCGACGAACTAAAGACGATAACCGAGAACCACACAGATGACCAAGTCGATGATGCCACTGCTTGAAGGAACCAGTAACAGAGGCGACAGCCGCGGAGGGACTGGCGATGGTGGTGGCAGCGGAAGGAACATGAAGCCAGTCCAACTCCCAAAGACCCTGAGAATCACGGCGGCGAGGGCCAGCCCCAACCAGAGTGTGCGTGCGACGATCCTGGACAGAACAAGAGTCAACATCAAGGATGACACGACAACCAGAATCAGTAAGTTGACCGGCAGAAAACAGATTCATGGTAAGGCGAGGAACATGAGCAACATCAGGAACAGAATAAAGGAGTGGAAAGATGGCCTCTACTAGCAACAGAAAGTGGAGTACCATCAGCAGTGAAGACATGAACAGGAGAATCCAGCGAGCGAAGAGAGGACAAAGCGGAAGAATGAGAAGACATATGAAAAGAAGCTCCAGAGTCCAGAACCCATGGGAATGTACCTGACTGTGTAGAGGGCGGGTGCTCAGTGCGGGAAGCATCAGTCACAGAACCAACAGTACCCGTCGAGGAAGAACCTGAAGCCGCGAGCAGACGCTTAAGTCTCAGAATATCCTGCTCAGTCAAAGCAATGGCTGAAGCTGGCGAGGGAGATGACGCAGTCCCTGATGATCGCGCCTTGCGCAGGTGTTTCCGCTTGGTGTAGCACTGGGACTCAATATGACCATCATTGTTGCAGTAGTCACAATGTGAACGGGGGCGACCTGAGCCTCCAGAAGGAGTGGGCAAGAGCGGCGGAGCACTCGAGCGAGAATGGGGCGGTGCAGCAGGTGGAGTGGAAGAAACCCGAGTAGCGAGCACAGAGGGAGCCTCCAGCAAACCAGCACCACGTAGGCGAGTCTCCTCAGCACGAATCTCTGAAAGCGCCTCCATGAGAGAAATACGGCCACGAGCAAGCAACTGAGCACGCCGGGGCTCAAACTCCTTACGGAGCCGAGACAGGAACTCGTAGACACGATGAAACTCCAAATCGGCCTGGACAGCCTGGCAGCAAGGGCAAGTACGACAACCAGCACTGCGGAGAGAATCAAGCTGGCGCCAGATGGCAGAACTCTGTGCATAAAAGTCATCAACAGTAGAGTCACCCTGCTGAAGAGCATGCTCCTGACGAACCACAGAAAGGTATAAGGCATCACCAGAGGGCTCATAGCGCTGACGAAGACAGGTCCACATCTGGAAGACAGTAGGAAGACCCAGAAACTCAGAAGCAAACTGAGGCAGAACACTAGCAGTGAGAACAGCTGCAGCACGAGCATCATCATCAAGCCACTGGGTGTAAACAGACAAAGCACCATGATACGTCTGAAGAGCCTCCTCATAAGCCAAAGCCCTCTCATCATAGGCACGATCAGCAGCCTCATAAGCAATCTTAGCCGCATCCTTGGCGGCCTGATTAGCATCCGGAGGAAGAACCAGGGGAGTCGGCGGAGTAGGGGCCACCGGAGGAACCGGACGGGGCGGACAGCAGACCTCGCCAGAAAGAACGCCCCAGAGACGGATGCCACGCATGTGAATGCGCATGAAGCCAGCGAACTCGGTGTAGTTAGTACCATCGAAGATCACCGGACAGCGAGGGACAACAACATAGCCCGACGCAGCAGACATTTTTTTTTTGAAGAGACCCGACGGCAGGCGGAAGACCACGGGAGACCACGGGCCTGCAGGAGTCGCCGGCGAGAGATGCAGCAGGCACTGGAGATTCACCACGTGAAGCCAAAGCAGTGCGGGAGCAGCACACTAGCACAACGTCAAGGCATCAGCACATACACGGCCAAACAGGAGCTAGCTTGCACGGGCGGCGACTGGATCCCACGAGCGGACGTACAAGCAGCGGATCGATCTGACAGGCGCCGGCTGCTGGACAAGCCAGACTCCTGCGGGAGGAGAGCGGGTAGATCAGGAGGGCAGCGGCCGGATCCACGGGTGAACGCAGCACGCTGACAGGCAGATCGAGCGGGGTACACGGCGCGTGACGAGGAGACCTTCGGGCGAGGATGCTTCGGCCGGATCGGAACAGGGCAGCCGGGATCTAGCACGAGTTGCGGCGTGCGAAAAAGAAACCCTAGAGCTCTAATACCATGTTAGGAATAAGCAACTTGTATTCCCATGAGGCCATAGGCCGATATATATACATGTACAGGTGTGGTACATATGCAGGAAACCCCTTATACTACGGGATAAATACAAAGGGGTATACATGACTTATATTATAACTCTAACAGTTTCATCATATATATATTTTGGACGCCACAATCATGAACAACAAAAAAGGTTCTAGTGTCAAAGACATGAGAGTATTCAAGATGAAAGGAGTAAAAACACAAAATATGATATGTGAGAATGGGTACATGAGATAGAATCATTTGGTGGAGGGGCTTGGCGTAAGAATAAAGTTTGCCACAAGATATGAGTCGAACTGACAACCTAAATCAAGACATGAGTTAAATGACCAAAAGTACACCTTAAACATCACAATGTCTTGTCAAGTTACCGACTGAAGTTTGGATCAAAGTCTACACTAGATTATAAGAATATATAGACTAGAATTGCTAAGGAAAACCATAACATTTCATCAACACAATATATCCTAACACTGAAATTTCTCCATATAAAAGACTAAAGTTTAGCTTTAAATATGCAGGCTTGGAGACAAAACCCAATAAAAGCTTTATCTTTCCTAATCAATAGATTCGTATTTTTATGAATGCATAGAAATACATGAAAAAAATAACACTTAATTATATTAAAATGAAATTTGGTGAAGGGAGTGAAAATTAGTGCAACACCATATATTCTCTTTTATAAAACAGCTAATTCTTCATATATTATTAAAAGTTTACTTTGTGGCCAATATTGAAAAGCATAGATACACTCGGGTGACTCTTTATAAGGTAGAATATATTAAAATTTTGTATGTATCACTAAAGTTATTTTCAACCAAGTAAAAAGAAAATCTTACGAAATTAAACTTCAAATATGAAAGGAGTTCACACTGAAGTACTAAAAATTGCAATATTCACTTGAAATGTTAGTTTACAAAGGAAAAATGTTCAAACAAAATCAAGTGTCTATATATGAAAGAATCACGCGAACAAAGAATATTCGTATAACATGATAATTATATATCATTGTAGGCACCATCAAGACAATACGAAGCAAAGTTCCTGTAAATCCTGTTGTTGCAGCAATTTCCACTTGAGAGAATATTTATCGCGTAGAATTTCCTATGACACCTTTTAAAACCAAGTTAGGCCAAGAAATGCAAATGAACCATCAAACTTTAGAAATCACATTACCATAAAACTCACCAACCAGCAATCAGATCATTACATGCTATTGTAATACATCTTTGCGCATGACATTCCTTTTAAACAATTTCCATAAAAGATTTTGAAACGACTACAAAGTGACATCCAGTCCATAATTGAAGTATTAACAAGGTCAAACAATTTCCGATGCATTCGGCTATTTTCAATTCATAATGTAAAGTTTACTTGCTACAAATTATGTACTAAATCTATAACTCTCACTTTCAAAAAATTCTTCTAAATATACATGTATTTACATGTAGAAAATATTTGTGTTCATTAGACATGCACCAAAACATTTTGCAATATATATTATAGTGTATAAACAATAACTACATGTCATATTTAGGCAAAATCAAGTATCATAGCATCATCTATGCATTTGCTCAATTGCCAAGCACAAAACTTATAACACCTGCTAGACACAAAGAATAGGCTTAATGTAGACATCTTATAGGTAAACACCACTTTTTATTGAGCTTGCACGAATCTAATTGGGTGATAGAATGATCTATCCGCATTGGATATCTAGACAATATCTAAGATGATATGCGACATCATCCTCTCCTTATTAGTTACCCGTTACATAGACAAATTTGATATGGAGGCAAAGAAAACAGTGCAAGAGGTGAAACATCATCCTCTCTCCTCATCATCATCCCTATGTAGACAAAAAAGTTAATGTGAAAGTCTAAGAGATGGCACCAAATGTAGGGCACCGAGAGAGGCCTTATTTTGACACACTCTCCCTAGCCTAAGCCTTTTTCCAATGATAAATGTTCCTCATGAAAGTTCACTATGGGGTCTTTCCATGGATATAGGGTCATTTTAGATAATTTATTGACTAGATTTTATTACCATGAGTAATTGGGATAATTGTGTTTTATAGATCTATTGTATTTTATTATTATCAGCACATCGAATTGGCGCAGTGAGTATTTAGTCAAGAGGATATGCCTATGTTGTTGGATGGTTAGTGTAACTCGATTGGTTGAAGTATCGAGAAAAGTGGTCATATTGTCATGTGAAATCTTAATGCATAGTTCTAAAAATAGAAATCTTAATGTATGAGTAACATTCTTGAGGACTAGTGAGTTCTTCAAATGGATTTGAAATGACCTACAATGGTTATGATTGTGATTTTATAGAGTAATGTGGTTAGCTTCTGAGGAATCATATGATGAAGAAATGTGGTTAGCTTCATGTGCACTAATTAATTACATGAAGTGCTTGATTAATGATGTTAACCTGTTCATACTACATGTTGTTTGTTGGAAATGTTGTATGTATAAGGGTATGCTACTTCGCATGACTGTTATGACAGAAGGACAGTATCAAACAACAATGGGTGTTGACTTCGTGGATACTGATGTTAGAACTTGTATCTATTCACCTAACATACAAGACATTTTCTTTGTGAGTTTTGGTAGAATTTCATCAGTTCAGAGGTTTGGTTGCGTTGGCTATCGCATGAAGCTTAACATAGTATCAAAGCCTAAGGTCTTAGTTCAAGTCCTGGCTTTCACAATTTATCCAAAAAATGTTGCTACCCCTTCCGTGTCCATGTTAGGCCTCTTAAGCCACACCTCTGATTCTACTCACGTGTTGACTTCTAGCGCCACACGTCAGAGGGGGTGTTGAAGTGTATATGTGGATTGCCTAGCTCTTTCCATCAGTTTGGACTTTTGGTTGTGTTGGTTAGTGCATAAAGCTCAACATAAATTGCAGACTTTTGTGGTAACTTGAGGGTCATGTGGATTGTATGTTAGAAATATGCCATAGAGATGATTATATTTCTATATCCATGATTTATTAAATAATCCTGGAATACTATCATTTGTATTGATTGGCAAGTATGTGACTTGCTTGTGAAACTATATTCTTAAATGATTATTCTAAATTAGTCCCTATTCAGAGATCATGTGAGGAAACATATTAAACTTACACTAGCACATGTATTGGTTGATGACCATGTTTCGCATGTCGTGGATGTAGAGATGTTGAACCAATAATATACAACACATGCATGTTAAGGAACTTGGGTGGGAAAGACCAAACAAGAGAGAAGCATGAGTGCTTTCCAGTTGTCTTTTACAATGAGTAAACTATGTCCTTAGATCTAAGATTGTCTCATGTACTTCAGATGTGTAGTGACTTACTTAGGGTTTACGAAACACTAATCCATTATTGCTTAGTTATAGAGATTACTTTTCTTGTTTGGCATATAGCATGTTCTGAGGCATGGTCATGGAAGATGAGATTCTCCACTCTCTGTAATGAGAGAGAGAGAGAGAGAGAGAGATCTAGGCCCCTCGGGTCATTGGATCAAAATGCATGGTCGTGCTATTTACGTTTAAAAAAGTTAACCTAGTAATGGATTTTGAGTCATGTGGTCAAGAAAGAGCGGTCGATCCCGAGCTTGGCCAATACTGTGAAGCAGAGAGAGTGGCAAGTATTTAACGTTGCCAAGGTTCATCTGATATGATCTTTACGTGCATGTTTGGGAGTTGGCACATCCTGATAGGGGCAACTGCCAACTTGCGGTCGAGTAATACTCATGTCATGTCCAAGCATGCATGAACTTATAGGGTTGATCACTTAAGGGTAGATCCTAACTCGGATTATGATCCAAATTAGGTCAGGTACTGAGTCCTTATGGGCCTCTAACATAGAAGCCCATATAAGGAGAAGTTGTGTGCCTTTTAGGGTTAGCCAGTTCTGAATTCTTTAAACCAAGCTGTCACTTGTCCAATGCCCAAAGTTGCCCGTTCAGATCTAGCAATATGGGCGAGTGGCGTTCTTCCCTGGACGTGTGGATACCTTGGAGGCGTTGCAGCTCTAACGCTTGGACGAACAATAGAAGGGAACTGTGAGAGGAAGACAGTAATATGACTTCACTACATCGACTCTACTTCGGATATGGGTAAGCGTGTCTAGTGATAAATTCATGATCTATAACTACACCATGTTCCTGGTTTGCGCGGTAGGATGTTTGGTCTACACTAGTATAGCCGAACCCGTTTTCTTATGGTGGTCTCATAGCCAATTTTCTTAAGTTTTACATTCAAGTTACATACATATAGTGGTATGTATATAACCTTTTGCATTGGTTAATGTGATCAATTATACATGGTGTTCATTGATGGATTACTGGTTTCGTTTCCATGATTGTGATGTTAACGTCGTAACACCAACACCACACGTAACACCACATACCCCTACAAGTTGGATTCACTATCGAGCTAGACTATGAAGCGTAAAATTATCTGCCACGGGTGAAGATCAAAACGGTTCGTTGAATCGAAACAAAGATTTATCGTGATCATGAGATCGAGTTCTACAAGAGCTCCAAAGAGTCTTAGTTGGGTTTAAACGCCATAGCTCGCTGCATGCAAATATCAATTGATTGGTCGAATTAGAACAATATCGATATATGATGAAACCGACAAATATGATTTACCATGTGAAGAATAACATGGTCAAGGCATAGATTGGATATGCATTCTTCATTGTGGTTTTGACCGTTGTCAAACCCACAAGGTGCTCTGCTCCGTCAATCCTTGTCAACCAATGTCGGTCGTCGGGGTGCCATGAGGGAGGACGCTAGTCGTTCGACTCTAGCAAGGGTCGATGCCCCTCTAAACCACTTTTGAAAGCTCCTTTTATATCGTAGGACGCCCTAAAGAGTTGTGGATTCACATAATACGATATAATGTGATGCTATGCATAATTTGTTTTTGCAGGATTGATGTGTATGGTATGGCCCATTATGTATGTGATGCATGTGTGTATTTTTCATGACATGCGAGTCATGAGTACGTCACCCAGGCTAAAGCCAATGAGCTATCATTAATTGTGTTAACGACCTGTGTGTCAACTTGTGATGAATCCATTTTGCTATGTAATTTATTACTAACTATTAGGGGTAACAACTTGTATTAGTACTTGGAGGCACATTGTACATGGACCATACAGATGGAGATCATCACGAAGAAGTGGAACCATGGTGATGGAGATCACCCCAAGAATGTCAGGTGGATTTATTCATGTTACTTTACTCATGTGCATGTTATATGGTAGAAGTAGAATGGCCCCTCGCATAATATTAAGTAAAACTGATGCCCTCCCAATTAAGAACCTATTAGGCAACCCTCTGCTCCTCTGAATTCTCAACTCCACTGCTCATTTATCAACTCCCAACTCCACTAGCATATTTTAGAATTTGGAAAAACGTTCGACAATCAAGTCCAACTCCTTAACTGCATTTTTGCTGACGGGACCAAAAAAATTAAAGTATTGGTATTGTTTAGCAGCCATTGTTCAACCAAGCTTCACAGTTACTCAACACAATGGAATGTGCACTAGAGTTCGACAGAAAAATAGGCTTGGGTCCTGACCTTGCCAGAAGTGTGTATGAAGGCGGTGCCCTGGTGACAGAAAGCTATGCCTTAGTTGT
Source organism: Triticum aestivum (assembly GCF_018294505.1). Taxonomy (NCBI): domain Eukaryota; kingdom Viridiplantae; phylum Streptophyta; class Magnoliopsida; order Poales; family Poaceae; genus Triticum; species Triticum aestivum. The sequence continues at coordinate 542,216,290 of NC_057802.1, forward strand.
GCTAAGGGTGTGCTCGATTTTATTAACTCTGTCCCAAGGCCTTCAAATCTTCTTTTTCAACATAGTTGACTCAGGGCCAGGTTTGATTCCCTGAGGTCCACCTTAGTCAACCTTGAGTCACACAACTCAATCTTTGAGTCTATCAAGATCATTGGTCGCCATGTCAAGGCTCTTCTTATCGCAACTGATGATGGCCTTCATGCATCCCCAGACAATGGTGACCCCATTCAGCATAGGGATCTTGATGCAAGAGTATGCATAGTTGGGCATGACCATGAATTTGAGTGTCAATCGTCCAAGTATGTGGTTGAATGTTGTCTTGAAGTCCATGACCATCGAAGAGCACCTTCTCAGTGAGCAAATTGCGCACAATGGTGAAAGAAATGGACAAGGTAACATGTCTGATATGTTCGGCAGAAGATCCACATACTTCATTACAAGAATCATTGGAAGAACTGGCTACCCAGCTTGATTGACAACCTTGGCATTTATTGGCCGTCCAGTGTGCAACTGAAAGTGACGCCAGGTGAAATCCTTCCGTCAATGAGCACATGGGCGAGGATTTAATTAGCTATCACTTGGGTGAGACTAAAGGGAAACACCTGGACTGAATTGAGTTTTCGGGGTTGTTCTCTTGATCAAAGATGATGGCGGTGTCCGATCATTTGGTAGCTGCAATTGGGAAGTCAATAATGGCCAACAATCGCCTTTCGACAACCTTGTATTGCTTTCTAGACACGTAGGAAGCCGAGCCTCCTGAATAATATATGGACCAGAATGTAGTTCAAAAAAGGGTTGGTGTTGTTTCCTAATTATGTATCCACCTTAGCTATCGCCAACTCTTGGACTCTTTTTGTAACGCTTCACTCTGTTCGAACTACCTCAATGTAGGTGCAAATTTTTTGAGATTATGCTTGTGAGTTTAATGCACGACGTACCACTTGTCAGAGTCGGCCTAGCCCCATGGTGTGAGTTGGAGAGCTACAATAGGGGTTCTTGGCCGATTGTATTCAAGAGGGGGGCAAGGGGGACGCACCCTCCCACTTCTTAGCTTTTCATGAATGGATGAAGGTCCCTGCTTCTTTGTTCCCTATCAGCTGATGGGAAACTTGACGATCCGACACCTTATCTAGCCCAAAAAAGATCTCGGTCTACTTGGCCTCTGCGACCTAACGACATTCTTTGGCTTATTAGAGTGCTCCTTATGGATCGATGACACGGTCTCCAAGGTCACTGACCCTTCTGATGCGAACGGTCATGGCTGCTTCTTTTAGCCGCTCTTCCCCTTCTTCCTGGCTTTGGCCTTCTTTGCCACGAAAACCATCGGGAGAAAGGGCCATCCGAGCAATAGAAAAATTCAGTAGGAGATTCAAGGTTAATGCTTTTCCTAGATCCAAGGTGTTAAGCCCCTCAACGAGCAGTTTCACAGCCATCTCGGGAGCAGGGTTAAAGTCTATCGGAGTTTCGTTCCGACAACGACGTCAAGGAGACGGCTAGATTGTTCGGATGAGCACGTGAAGGGGAGGTTGGAATGGTAGATGGGACGTTAGAGACAATTTACACAGGTTCGGGCCCTCCTTGAGGGAGGTAATAATACCCTACTCTTGCCTTTGTTATTTTTCTCTATTCCAATAAGTTATCTCTCTCATGATTACTAGAGTGCTTCTTATAGAAGAAGGCTCATCCCCTTCACAGGTCCCTAGCTCCGCCTTATAAACTGGTGGGACTAGCGTTGCATTATGGTCCCTAGGATGGGCCCAGGGTCGACTACTCAGGTAGCATCGTCTTGGCTCCTTTCGGGGCAGGGTGATGCGGGAGTCCTCTGTATCTAGGAGGAGAGGACCACCATCCCGAAAAAGGTCATCCATGGCATCAAGGGCTGAGCCCTGTCATCCTTGCGTTGTGACCTCGTCAGTAGCCCCCGAGTGTTAGGTGATCTCCTCCTGTGTAGTTTACTCGGGACTTGTTAGAATTTCCTTAGGCGCCTCCCGAGTCTCCTTGGGAAAGTCGGGGCGGTCATGGAGGTAGCAAGGGAGGAATGTCCTTGTCTTCGAATTTTCTTTATAGGATCTCCCCCCACCCGCCTCTTGTCCAGGGTATCCCCTTATCCTTTTTCCCACCTTACCTATCCTCTAGGAAGGAGCTCCTCTCGGGAATCCGAGGTCAGCCCGTCCTTTCTGTCTTGAGGTTATAAGGCCTTTGGGTATGGGAACCAAATTTGGGGATTTTTCTTTCGGGGGCCTCCTTAGTGAATTCATCCATGGTGGTATGGGATCTTGGCCTATTTGTTAGTAGTATCCCACGTTCCTTCGGAGCGTAACATGGAGGCGTCTTCCCACAAACATGTTATGCGCTGCCAAATAGGCTCATCCTATATCAAGGCATCAATGTGGTTGTGGGAATTTGTGAGGGAGGGTCGCGGGAACTTAACCTTCAACCTCCACCGCCTCGAATGGTTGTTTCGGGTGTGCACCCGATGAGTATCGGCTAGGGACCTCGCTGTCGAGGCGCAACCATGTTGGCCTGAGGGGCTAGCTTGTGTTGGTCTTCATAAGGCGAGAGGGGCCTCCCTTGGGTGTGTCGGGGATCCTATGTCGTCAAGATCCTTTAGTTCAATGTCGATCTTGTGGGCAGGGTGGCGATTCGTTGCACTTGGGGTAAGCGAATCGCCTGATAGGTGCACCCATAACTAGTTGATTTCATGTCGCCTTTATGAGGAGTCGTATCGAGTCTTGTCTTGTAGCATTGCTTCGGGCGACGGTTGGGTTTTTGTTCTCATATAAAAGGCGGATCATTGCTTCGAGGCCAGCGATTGGGTTCTCGTTCGCCTATAAAAGGTGGGTCGTCATGGGGGAAGGGCACAATCTTCCCCCTTCCTCTTTTCCCATTGCCCTCGCTTCTCGCGGGCCCGTGACAGCTTTGCCTCCCTTGCGGTGAATGGACCCAACCAAGGGTCCGACGCTGGCTCCTGTGGCATGCTTTGATGCGGGGGAAGGCGATTCTCGCTTTGATGCAATGAGGATAAAGTACCACATGAGAACAGCGATGCATGGGGCATTGTTGAAGCAAGAGCTCATGTGCAACGAGGTTGATGAGGACAAGGGGCGGTTGGCTTTGACAATCATCTCCGGACAGATCGATGATGCGATGCTAATGTGAAGGTGGTTCTGTACTGGTTCCTTACAGCTATAAATAAGGGGAACACCCAATCGGTTGCAGTTATCGCAACACCAAAATGAAAAAAAGACTTTAGCTATGTGAGGCAACAAGTCACCAAATAGCTTGTGGAATTGTAATGTTGTGTGTGTGTGTGTGTGTGAGAGAGAGAGAGAGAGACGGAGAGAAAAGATGAGTGATTTATTTCCAACACTTCGGGGTTGGAGTCTAATTCGGATTATGATCCATGTAGACTGTCTAGACGTCTATATCAAAAAATGGGGTCGGGGGGCGTTTATCAATCATGGTAAAACTTGCTAGATGGCGACTATATATCAGATTAAGCTCATTGTGTTTACTGACACTTATGTTGACTAAAAGTTTCTCTTGCTACTTGCAAATATTTTACATTATTGTCCAATGTATTTGATCAGGAGTACTTTTGTGTGTTTGCAAATGGATATTTCACAATTTAAACCTTACTCTATTGGGCTCATTGCATATTAAGTTGGTCACTAAAGATATCTGACAATTCTTGCAATTTTTAATAAGTTAACCAAAGTTATGAAGTTAAGAACAAAGCTATACAAAAGTAACATGATGAGTACTCTATACTGAAGTTCGATATATGTGTATGTATGTGTATAGGTACATGAAGGACCTCTCGGAAAATTGGCAATGTTGTGGATTATGATAACCTCATTTGGCTAACGAGTTTTTCTATTAATATATTTGACTAACCAACTTTTCCTTACTTCCGCACCTACTTGCTCGTAGTAAATTTCAAAATAAGTCCAGCTAGTGACAATTTAGTAATTGGAACTAAACATAAAATAGTATATATAATTTAATAAACTTATTGTTGAAGAGTCTCCATTTCTTAAACAACTTCTGATCTGAGTTAATCATATTAGGTATTACAACTAGATGGATACTATTTCGAGATTGTGTGACTTAGTGAATATATGGTGATACATCTTATGTGTTACCGCCGCATGGCAGCACAATGGTGACTTAGGTGTAGTGTCACAAAAGAATGTGGTATCACAAGATATTCTCATATGACATTGTATTTGGCATGAGATTGGGTCATGTTAATCCTAATTGCATAAGTAGTTTTGGCTTATTTTATTGTTTGGCTCGTAGTTTTTATGCAACCTTTTCAAAACATGTTATGGAATTAGTTTACCATAGTGTATCAACCAAACAAGAAGCGAAATAAACAAGAAATTTTACATACTCTTGTTATTTTCTTTATATATTCAATACAAAGATTTTGTATCAAAAAATTACATTTTAACGAATGCCTGATGGATGGCTACTATTTTTGTAGGCTTGTGACTCACTCTACATTGATAAACCTCACTGGCTAAACAATTCTTACCTAATGTAATGTTTGCCTGCAAACTTTGTGTTTTTATAGCTACTTTTCAAAACAAACACATTTAGCACCATACAAAATGAGCTCTAAGAGCATGGCACCCGCCTCTCCTAAATATGTCCTCTACACCCCTTTTAGGGGGGGGACTCCTTACTTCGGCGACCCGTTTGTTGTGCACTCCAACCATCTCCCCTATAATCTCCTCCATATCTCATGTTTTTCTCTATATTGAATTAAAGAAGATAAAGAAAAAATGGTGAACAACGAACAACAAACTCCAAATAGGGTTCGGTGATTGGTTGTGGCTCCGATGAACTCCGAAAAAGCTCGAGCGAACTTCGCCAGGTGGCTACGATGGCCGACGGCAAACTCCGACGGGTGGCCATGGTAGTTGATGTCAAACTCCGACGGTCGATGGCGGGAAGGATTGTTCATGGCAGTTGGTGGGTAAGGGAGGAACCCCACTATTCCTAGCATGTAGGGAGAAAATGGAGTGGGAAGGGGAATTGTTGTTTCACGGAGGTGAGTCGCGAAAGAGATGGAGTGAAAATTTTGGCATTTTCCCTGAAGTAGGTGACAGAACGTGCTAAGGAGTGTCTTTCTCTAATTGGCTTTTGCAACCAAACGTTTGATTTTTTTTCTGTCTCATCACTAGTAAAAAAATTGATGAAGGTGCATTGTCTCTCAATTACTGTTTTGGTGTTGATGGCAATAAGATTAGTGGGATCTAATGTCGTTTGTCAAGATTATCTCAAGATACTGGACTGTTGGTGATTGTCTACGAACATCAGTGAGAAAAAGGCGATGGCTCACAAAGGCTCTGAAGTTTTCCGGTTTATTAGTCATAGGAAAGCCACAATATTAAGAGGGGTTGTGATGTTGAGAGTGTTGGGGAAATCCATATCATCATATACATTACCTTCCCCACTAGCCTTCGGCGAAATTAGGGAAACCCGAGAAGAAAGCACGTGACTGTGGTTGACCCGGGTGCCCGGAGGGAGGGCAACCTCTTTGCATACTCCGGGTGCCCGATCTTCTCCAGGTGTTTCACCTCTGAGTCGTCCAGGTGCCCGGGCCTTAACCTCGAGTACCCGGAGCCCCCAGCGGGGCAATGGCTCTTTTGACCTTAGGGGGGCGACAAGTATAAAATCCCCCTTCTTCCACCTCTCAACCTAACCATTGTTCAAGTTGCTGCAACATTCCCCAAACCCTAAAAGCTTGATATCGTCCATTCCCTCCACCCAAACACTCGATTACTTGGGGATTGGAAGAAGTTCACTCGATCTGCACTTTCACCAAACCGATTTGTGTTTCCCCAACTAGTTCACCAACACTTGTTACTCTTGGAGCTTCGGTGCCTAGGTGGTAGCGGTTCATATGGAATTTTCCTTACGTGTGTTGTGCTCCGGAGACGTATGTAAATAAGTGATGGTCGCCTTTAAGACCCACCCTAAGTGATTCAAGGCTTATCGGTTGGGGGTGCTCGAGGGAATATGGCGAGCCACCCGGTGGTGTTCTGGAGCCTTCATTCTGGCACCGCTCCAACAGAGATTAGCACTTACCCAAGGAAGTGTGAACTGCGAGATAAAATCTACATTCCCGACTCACTTCTGGTTAATCTTTCACGCACTTTCCTTTGCTTTGTTTGCTTGTGGGCTTGCTAATTAGTTTATTGGCTAGCTTACTTTGCTTTCAGCTTGCTTGACATGTAGGTTGTGTTCATCTAGTTGCATATCTAGAGATCCTACTTCAACCACAATTATGTAAAATTGGTAATTAAGCTTAAAATTTGTTGTCTCCTATTCACGACCCACCCTTCAAGTCGACCGCATCGATCCTTTCAACGACCATTAGTAGTGGCCCCTGAAAGCACTTGTGGCCCAAGAGATCGAAGCAACCTATCATACCCCCATGGAAGGTGGTTATTCTTGTTATAGGGAGAGCAGGAGGCGGTTAGAATTTTGAAACCGCTTGCATGAAAGATTGGAGGCGATCGGCACTATAAATATCCTTTAATTTCACACCAGCGCAGGTGGTTTCCCTCTAGAGAGTGTATGCGGTTTGTGAGTACCTCAGGGCACAATCTTTCCCTTCGCCTTGTGAATGGGTTCTCATGCACCACGTTAGTCATTTTTCATCTAGTTTCCTTCCCTTGCACGATCCAGGGCCAACCTCTAGCACCATCGTCGCAACATTCACCTTGCTAAGCATGCCACATTTTTTGCGCTTCTTCGCTGGTGATCGCCAATAACCAATTCCTCCACCGATTCATGGTAGCACGGTGACAGAACGACCCATCCGCATGGTAGGGGGGCATCAAATCTGCTCATCCGCAACGGTGGCAGATCCAGTACGGCAGCGTAACTCGCAAGTGTTACGGCCTTCGCGACAATGAATTTTTGTAGGGATAGTTGATGTATGCTTATAGATTTTTTTTGTATTGTTAGTTGGTGCTTATAGACGTTTTTTTAGGATTAGAGTTAAATTATGGTGTTGCACTAGCCCGTAGACCGATGATGAAAGTTATAACCTTCAGGCATACCTATGCGTTGAAGAATAACTTAAATTCTTTAACATGCTAGCCAATGCAGTTATGTCTTTGATGTAGAAATTTAAGGTTTATTATGTTGTCTGACGCTAAATTAATTACTAGTCTAGCTGAAAACTAAATGACATGCATTCTCTTAAAATAGATATTCATTTTTTAGTTCCATTACATACAAAAACTGGCTCTGGATTTGAGGTTTCGTGAGAACGATTTTGTTGGATCACAACAATAGAAGAAACCAACATAGTCCATTAGGTTTGCCTCCACCACATACTTCTTGGAGAAGTCGGGAGAGTTAGCAAAATGCATTGCTTTCCCTTGAGTAATTGAAAGGACACTCGGGAAATGACAAACATGATTTGGACAAATTTGAATGATGTCTGTCCTCATGGCACCACTGCCTAAGTTGGGTATGATCTTCTTGACAAAATACATCAAACAAATAAATATCATGTTTGTGATCTTAACATTTATGTATATCACAGGGTGTATTATATTTTAGTTGCATTGCACACAAAAACAAATAGGATTGGAGTATGTACAAATGACTTCTTCATTGCACTAGTCATCATATTTTAAGGTTAACTAAGTCATCCGATTACTTATTAATAACCAAGTTTGCTTGCATTCGATTTGAAATCAGTTAACCATGTCTTTTATATGTAGATCAATTTTTAGCTACGCTGCATACAATGAACAGGCGGTTAGTCAGCAGTAGGTTTTGTGGGCAATGTCACCACATAAGAAGATCGTCCGTGGATACGAAATAAATCAGGCCAGCTAGTGGCCGCATATGTCCACACCCTAGCTATTGTGTTTGCAATGGATTGGACTTAGGCATGATATTTTTATGTACATGCATTTAATCAATCAATTACTATCTTATGTTAGTTGTCTTTCACAAATTTTGTTCTATGCAGAATTATGTTTTGGTTACACTGCACAAAAGAAGATGAGCAGTGACCCTGCAAATTTACCTATTGGAGTAGGTGTTTTATACTTCGTTTTTAGGTGTTTTTTAGTCTGTTTAGCTTTATGTCCTACATAGGAAGGCGGGGTGGCGGCGACTCCCTTAAGATGGAATAATGTTCTCCCTGCCTAGCCCCAGTCCTGGCCGTGTGTCCTCGTCGTCGGAGGGCGTGTGGAGGTGTGTATCCAGTGGATCTCATAGGATTCAGTCGGTGTTTGTCTTCAGTGGATCCGGGTGGACCAGTCTTCGCTCGTCTATGTTTATGTGTCTACTGGTTGTATCCTTCCGATCTATACTTTTGTTTATAGGCGGCGGTTCGTGTTCTGGTGAGCTGGTCCTCTAGAGTCATAGCAGGACGACTTGTTGACTGTCTACTACAACTAGGTGCCTTTGCCTCGCTCCAGTGCTTGTAATTGCCACTAGGTGATCTACGGACATAGTTATAATTATTGTTACTTATTGTGTTCTTTGTACTGTCATAATGTTTGATGGATGTGAAATTCTTGCTCCTATGCTTTCAGCAGATGTCGGGTCTCGCGGTCAACTTCGACAAGAGTGAAGTCATGGTGTCGGGTTACTCGCCTACCGAGCGCCAGAGCATTGCTGAACGCCTCAATTGCCAGCTGGGCTCCTTCCTGACGTCGTACCTCGGGATACCCATTAGTGACTCCCGGCTTTACCTGGCGGATCTTCATCCCGCAGTGACTAAGCTCCAACACCGCGTTGAACCTTGGCAGGGCCGTTGGCTGTCCAAGGCGACCCGGACTATGCTCATCAACTCTTCATTCTACAACTTACTTTTGTACATCATGAGCTTCTATAGCCTCCATGAGGCCCTCCACCACAGGATCGCCAAGTATCAAGCGCATTTCTTCTGGGCTAGCGACGGCGATAAGAAAAAGTGTCATATGGTTCACTGGCCCGACATCTGCAAGCCTCGTGACCAAGGCGGGATCGGGATCATGTCCTCCAGACGCATGAACATTGCCTTGCTAACTCGTTGGTTGTGGCGGATAGCGAATGGGGAGGGCGGCCTTTGGCTTGACATCATCCGGAACAAATATCTCCATGGACAACCACTTGCCTTTTGTCAGCGGACTGGCAGCTTGCAGTTTTGGCAGTCCATCATCCAGTTACTCCCGGTCATCTGCATCGGGACCTCCATCGCGGCAGGGTCGGGGGAGACTACCTTTTCTGGTTTGACAGATGGGTTGGGGATCGCCCCTTCGCCGCCCTATTCCCAGACTTGTTCGCCATCGCGGTCGAACCTAGGATCTCCATCGAGATGGCCCTTATTGACTTAGGGTGTCTCGCGTTCCGGAGGCCATTTGGGCTCTCGGAACTTGCCGCATGGGAGGATCTCCTTGAGTGCATCGTGTTGCAGTCTCAAGACGTGGACCAACTGAGTGATCACATTTCCTGGCATTTGGAGCCCTCGGGCCGGTTATCAACCAAATCCCTTTATCGGGCCATTGCAGTTGCCTTGCCACTGCGCCCCTAGTTCAGATCTAGGCGATTAGACTACCTCTGAAGATCCGGATTTTCCTCTGGCAATGGATCCGGGGCCGAGCGCCCTCTGGCGTGGAGGTGCTCAAGCGGAATGGCCCTGGAGATGGGCTCTGACCCCTGTGCAGCATGGAGGACTCGAATCACATCTTCTTCACATGTCTGTCGGCACAATTCCTTTGGAGTTGCTTCTGCGAAGTGGTTGGTGGACGTTGGTGCCACAACAATTTCCCCGACTTTTTTGAGGAAATCCAAACCTCACCGCAGCGTGTCCGCCACATTAGGTGGCTAGGAATCGGGGTTCTCGCCTGGATGCTTTGGACCGTCCGTAATAAACTTGTGATCCAACGTGTTCCTATTCGACGTGCTATCAATGCGGTTTTCGGAATGTGTGGCTATTTGCAGCTCTGGCGGTCGCTTAGCCGCCCTCAGGATCGAGACGACATCAACATCATCATCATTGATCTTTGTGGCTTGTGTGCTGCCGCCTTTCTTTTTGTTTTTTAATTAAGAGCTTCTTGAGTTATGCCCTCAGCGGAATCCTTTTGGCACTCTGTTTGTCTGCAATCTTTGTGTGCGTGTGCGGTGTGAACATTTGTTGGATCTTGTGGCTTTGATGGTTTGCTTTATATATAAAAGCGGGGCGAAAGCCTTTTTCGGTAATGTTTATGGATAGACTAACTTTCGGAAAAAGAAGTGTTTTAAAGAGTGGGTACGAATGTGCATATGCATCTCGTTATCCACTTATCCTCGGTGTTTCTAAATAAATAAAGAAGTAAAAAGTTGCGTGTATACTTCCCGTATAACGAATTTCATGTGTTAAACTCAACAGTATAGGCCTGACGTTAACTTCAGGTGCTTCCACTGTCGGCATCTGGCGACGGGAAATTCGTCACCGGTCAAAGAGGACGCACAAACAAAAATCGTAATCACCATGCGGGCAGCAGGCGTTGGTTGACCATGCAGGAGCCAGCAGAAGGCAACAAGCTCGGTGTCCTAGGCGGAAGAATACGAGCGCACGGTCCACGCCATTAGAGAAGCTTCCCCGGCGCAGTACAAGACCACGCTTCTCCCTCGAACGAAGCAAAACGCCATCTCAAAAGCAGAACACATGCCCCTGCTCATGCTCATGCAAGGTGGTGCACAGATTTAAAAAACCAAGATGCTAAGCAGGTTCGTGCAAGGTGGAAAGCAAGCCTGCCGGAGATTGTCTCGAGCATATGGCGTGCGTCCCGCAGAGCAGCCGCCTTTTACCGTTACGAAAGCTAAGGCGAAATCGTAGAAAATCGACCGAGCGCACGCCGCGGATTCTATCAGGCGAATTCAGATTACTAGCTTGCAGAGGAGTAAGTTACTGGAGTAGGTAAAAAAAAAGTGCGTGGCGGCGAGCGGCCGGCGGCGAGCGTGCACCTGGAGGAGGAGTACTCGTAGAGCTTTCCGGCGGGGGAGAAGACGAGCAGCGCGACCTCGGCGTCGCAGAGGAGCGAGAGCTCGAAGGCCTTCTTGAAGAGCCCCGAGCGGCGCTTGGAGAAGCGCACCTGGCGGCTCGTCCGGTCCTCGATCCGCCGCAGCTCCACACGCCCGCGCCGCGCCATTGCCCGCCGGGAAAGCTAGCCTCCTCCTCCCGCTGCTGCTCCGGCCGCCGCTCGCCTCTCTCTTTTCTCGCTTCCTGGTTGGTAGGGGTTGGGGAGTGTGGCGGGCGCGGGGCGAGGCAGAGAGGGGAACTCCGGCTCGGGCCACCGTGGGGGAGACGAGGAGGCGTGAGAGGGACGGGTCGCGGGGTGACGTGGGGTCCATGTGATTGACGGATTGCTGTACACCTCAGACGGGGCTCTCTCGTGGCCCCTTATCTTGGGCTCCCAAGCAGCTGCCTGTCCCCCGTATGGAATCGAGAACGTCGGTATCCCCTGGGTCTTTCTGCTGCGCGCATATTGCTGCGCGCACACAGCCAAGTCGTATTAAAATGACCCGACTGATTATTTTTCGGCAATGACATGACTGACGGATGTACTACATTTCGTTGGCCTAACAATACTTTATGTAAACATATCCTAATTAAAAATTGCACGATACTGCTATTTCTCAATCCGCTCCACTCATGTTTGGTACCCAACAGAGAGAATCCAAGAGGCACTGCTTTGCTTATAAAATTCACTAATCCAGAGCCAGGCAACCTTAGTAAATTCCAGATTAGGAATGCGGGGGATGAACCTGGCCCTTTCAATTTCAAACGAACAGGGACGGGCTGCACGACCGCTTCCTCCCATCCTTATCCACTCGGGCTCCACGCTGTAAAAGAACGGGCGAGCCAGGTTGGAATGTGTGCACGCGGAGCGCTCCAGCTCGATCGAAATATCTGCCTGCTCGGTCTGCCGACATATCTGCGCGGGCCATGGGCACTTAGCCGAAACTAGTTAAATTTTGCGAGGATAAGGATACCCTGGAGGGCAAGGGCTGCTGTGCATCGCGTGGTCCTCGGCCTCACTGGCTTTCCTTTTGTTTCTGCTACTACTACTGGGTCCCGGCGCAGTCAAGTAGTAAAAAAAGGTTACCTCAATGAAAAAGGTTGGAGATGCGATCCGAAACGGTCCCGGCGCGGCGGCACCGTTGGTGGGTGCAGCTGTGATGGTGACGCATGAAAGCAGGCGAATTTGCTTTGCCGTGCTGATAGAAGCAGCAGGAGAAATTTGCTTGTACGCCGCATCTTAACAGCTCCATCACACTGCCACTTAAAATCTGTGCTCCTGCTATTGACCACCCAGTGTCTATCAAATCATGAGATGTGAAGATTGAGAAGGAACAGGCAACTTTCACTGATTGATGATAAGGGATGTTTAGAGCATCTACAACCAGATCACCTAGGGCGTGTTTGGTTACTTGTACGAGGCCCAACCAAGCCCGCGCAAGAAGGAAATTGGATGTTTGGTTGGCTGCATATACTGTTGGGCCTACATAGCACGGAACTTAAATCACCTCTGGGCCTGGCTTGCTGGAAACGTTCAGGGCGTGTTTGTTTGCCTGCATATGGCCCAGCCTGTCCCGCGCGGGATGAAAGAGGCCCGTTTGGTTGTCTACGTTTACTGTGCGGCCCGCATGGCATGAACCTTAAAGCACCTCTAGGCCAGGCCCAAGGGAAACGCCCGAACCGGCAGTAGCTCGCGAGCCTGGCTTGAGCGACGCAGGGGAGGGCGACGCACTTCTCTCCTCATGCGACCAGGGAGATGGCGCGAGCTCGCTCGCGTCGCCGAAAAATCGGCGGGAGGATTTCGGCTCACCTCCCGCCGAGTCCGCCCTATTTAGCCCCCTCCCTCACCGCCGCAACTCCCGCCACCATTCTCCCCCCTTTCGAGCTTTCCCGCCGACGCGCATCGGCACCGACGAGCAGGTAAGCGGCGCATCTTCATCGGCCGGCGGTCCGCGGCGTCGGCGGTCCTTCACCGGCCGGTGGTGATCTTCTACGACTGTTCCCCCTCGTCCTCGAGCTGCAGCCATGGCCTCGTTGAGCAAACTTCTGATGCTACCGCTGCTGCTGCTGCTGCTGTCACTGCACTCAAGGTAGCAACAACAAAGGCAAAGAAGGATGGTAGGTCGAACAACATGAAGTGGCAGTCGTTCATGTCCACGTTCGTGCCGAACAAAATGTGTGAGCTCATCTCTAGTGGAGTTAGGACTCACAAGGGCTTCAAGGAGGTGCACTTGAACACCATTGCGAAGCAGGTGTTCGAGTTCTGTGGGCAGGAGGTGTCCGCCACCAAGGTGTACAACCACTTGAGGAAGTGGAGAGGTCGATGGATCCAAGTGTCCAAGGTGAGAGACCTTAGCGGCGCCTCATGGGATGAGAACACTTGCTCCATAGTTCTCGAGGCAGAGCACTATGCCGGCCATGTCGTGGTTATCTCAAAGCCCTCTTCCTTTTCATACTGTCCACCATTGCCTACTCCTAATTGCAACTAACAACACTTATGTTTCATTCTTAGGACCACCCAAGTGACGTTGAGTTCCTTAACACACCCATACAGAACTATAGCCAGATGCAGCAGGCAACTGGGAAGCATGCCATGGGCTCGGAGGAGCCTCTTGGTTCTCCCATGCCAGAATTCCCTGGGACCCCGAACGTCGAGGTCGTTGATGGCCCTGACAAGCCCTTCGAGAAGCCCTTCGACAAGCCCTTTGACCCCGTCCATGATAGGAAGAGGAAGAGAGGAGGCCTGATGGAGGAGGAGATCAATGTCTTTTGCAGCATGACTGAGGCGGTGAAGGAGGTGGCAACAACCATCAAGGAGTGCAAGCCCCTCGACGTCCACCCTGACCTGTATGGCGCTGTCATGACCAAGGGTGGCTTCAGCGACGAGGCTCTCATGGCAGCTCTCAGCCACCTGCTTGACAACAAGGCCCAGGGTGTTGGGTTCGTTGCCATGGCAGACGCTCACAGGGTGCTGTGGCTTAGGAGCTGGCTGGGTAAGCACTACTACTAGAGTAGTGCTGCGTGTGAGCATGCATGATCCCCGACGGCGATGGCGGTGGCGACGACGACGACGATGACGACGTACATTTTGTGTAGCTAGGGCTGGAAAACTATTTGATGGTCTGCATATTTTAGTGAGGTGGTATATACTAACCCGTCACGATGATGGTGAACTTGCGGTGGTAGGACGACACCCTCTTTTGGATGTGGTGGTAGGATAACACCATGGTAGTGCTAGGTAGAACTTGCTATGCCGTATGATCATGCATGCTTTACTTCTTCTCTTCTGCTTCATTGTTGTTTGTCTGCTACTTTGCTTGCTACTTGTGTGCTCCATTGATTTGCTGCTTCAACTCTTGCTCTTGTGCATTGCTAGGGCAAGTGGTATGCCGTGTTCATCGGTAAGGCTCCAGGGGTTTACAGTTCATGGGAAGAAGCCAGTGCACAAGTGGTGTCGTATAGCAATAGCAGCCATAGAGGGTTCAAGACTAGGCAGGCAGCAGAACAAGCTTACTCCAACTGGGTGCAAAAGCACAGAGGCAGCAGTGTTGACAGTGGCAAGGTTGGAGGTGTCAAAGTGGAAGGTGCTAAGATGGATCGTCAGTTTGGGCTGAAGCTGAAGAACTTCATCATCTTCGCCCAGTTCATCGCCATTGTTGTGTTGTGACGTTGGTGTGCTTGGTGTGATCATTGTGGGTAAGCTCACCAACTAGGGTACAAGGTAAGCACACCATGTACGCCTTATGCGACAAAACGCCATGTTCATGTGCCGCTTGGGCCAATGTAGGCAACCAAACAAAGTGCACTTGCGTATTACTTAATGCAGGGACCCTACATGCAGGCAACCAAACAACTTGCAGATGACACATTTGGGGCTGTTTTTGCTCAACCAGGCTGGGTTGAGATGTGTATGCAATGCAGCTACTATTCACAACTTGAACCAAACACGCCCTCAGATCGACAGTTTCTTGTGAGCCAGGCCGAGGCGAGCGTAAGCGAGCGGGCCCTTGCACGAGTGGGGAAGGGAGGGATGCGAGGTGATTACGTGAGGTCTTCTTCAACCTCCACTAAGCTTCTCTCTAATCTCCTCTCTTCCTTGTCCCTCTGATCTACACAACGGTGCTTCGATTCGAGGTAAGCTCTACACGAAAAAGATGCACCTCGATGCTACGGTTCCA
Source organism: Triticum aestivum (assembly GCF_018294505.1). Lineage (NCBI taxonomy): Eukaryota > Viridiplantae > Streptophyta > Magnoliopsida > Poales > Poaceae > Triticum > Triticum aestivum. The sequence continues at coordinate 542,231,494 of NC_057802.1, forward strand.
TTCAGGCGATCGGTTCGTAGCTTCGTCAGTCGGAAGTTCTTTATTTCGTGTTCCCGTTTGGAGCTATTATGGATGAATTTTGTCAGATTCATCGCGACGATCGATCGTTTGAAATTTCCTTTGACCAACAACCTAATCTCGCAGTTCCGCACAACATTCGTGTTGTAAGTTTTTGGTTTCGACGATCTTAGCTTCATCTCTCCTTGAACAACAGTCTAGTGCACTCACGCCGCCATGTCGAGCTCCTCTGTACTCTGCTCAGAGCCCTCCTATTCGTCCCTCTCGACGGCGACGCCCTTCCCCTTGATCTCCTTGCCCGCGTCCTACTACACTAGAGTCATTTCCGGCGTCGCTCATCTCGGCCTACTCTCTGTCGTCCTCCTACTACACTGACGCTGCAATGGCGCACACACTGCTTTCTTGTGTCCTCTGCCTCCGTGCACACTGCAGTTCGCCACCCCGCTGACGGGGTCGATCATCTCGGCCTCCTCTCTCTCGTCCCACTATACTGGAGTCGTTTCCAGCGTTGATCATCTCGGCCTCCTCTCTCATCCTACTGCACGGACGATACCATGGCGGACACGCACTGCATTTCTTCTCCCCCTTCCTATGCTAGCTCTTACCCCTGTGTGCTAAGTGCAAGTGCTAGCTCTTAATCATACCCCATTCGGGCAACCAAACAACGTGTAGTTGTATGCGCCGAGACAATGCAGGCAACCAAACAACGTGCCCAAGCTGATCCCCTAATGCAGGAAGTCCATATGCAGGCAACCAAACAACTTGCAGATGTCGCATATGAGGCTGTTTTTCCAGAGCCAGGCTGAGTGGAGAAGGGTATGCAATGCAGGTACTGTAGCCGACGACAACCAAACACGCGCCTACTATACGTTGCGGGCGTGTTCGCTGGTAGTGTCCGGACAATAGTCAATTTTCTCTATCCACAACCACAAACTCCAAATTTGGATATCCCATTTCATACAAAGCCATGCAGCCTACGTAGATCATAAAGATAGCATAAAACTTAAGCAATTCAGACATCAGACATGCAGCTAGTTCATCCAAAAAGGCCAAAATAGATCAAATTCAACCTAAAATGAATAGTTTAGATCTGAAATCATGGCAATCAGACTCTTGTGACAAGCATTAAACATAACAAAGTCATAGTAACAATAATCTCATAACGTAGTGGATGCTAGGGATCAAGCCCTTACAAATTGACATGATTACATAGGAATTTTTATCTAAATCCCATCTACCTTCAGTATGCCTAGAAGGGAATTACTCACACATGATTGTGAGCATCATGAAATTATTGATGGAGAAGGGTTGATGATGACAGCGACAAGTCTCTCTCTTCGGATCCACGAACGGACTCCAGATTAGGGTTCTCGATGAAGAATAGGAAGTGTCGGCGGCTCCGTACCGTAAAATGCGATGGAACTTAAAAGTGAATTTATAGCCTCGGAATTAGGTCAAGAGGGCGCTTAGGGCCCCACATGGATACCTGGCACGACCTGGGGGTGGTCGCGCCACCTGTCCATGTGGCCACCCCTTGGCCCCTCTTCGATAGTTTCTTGCTCTAGTATTATTTATTTATTCCAAAATCACCTCCGCAAAGTTTGGTCCAATTCCGAGAAATTTTTATTTCCGCCTAGAAAATAACCCAAGGTAGTTCTGCTAAAAACAGCTCCAGCCCGGATTAGTTTCACTCTAATCATGCAAATTAGGGGGCAAGACAAGAGCAAGAGTGTCTGAAAAGTAGATACGAGGGAGACGTATCAACTGATGCATTCATTCTGCATCATTATTCCTACTGTTATTTATTTATGTTTTGGATTGATATTTCACTTTATGATGCAATTCTAATGCCTTTTCTCTCTTATTTGCAAGTTTTACACGAAGAGGGAGATTGCCGACAGCTAGAATTCAGGACCTAAAAGGGCTACATCAGAGATAGCTATTCTGCATAACTCCAAATGACTAAAAAAATTGTAGAGAATTATTTTGGAATATATAAAAATTACTAGAAGAAGAAATACCAGAAGGGGGGGGGGGCACCAGGGAGCGGCGAGCTCAAGGGGCGCGCCCACCTCTCCTGGGCGCGCCCTGTGAGCTCGTGGGCCCCCTAGCACATAATAATTCAATTTTTGCACCAGACTACAATTTGTACACATATTGTGTAGTATGTGGGTTCATACATTATAAAACGATGAATGAATTAACAACATTGGTATTACCATAAAAGAAAAAATAGAAACTATAAAATTTAAAACAAATAATGATAAATATGCACACAATTTACAAAGAAATTGCACTTTTTATTATGAAAGGCTAAACATATTATAGTGTAATTTATTAGTTTTCTAATAACGAATGAACTAGTGGCATTGATATTGCATTTAAGAAACAAAGAGAAGAAAATAAAAACTAAAACTAACAAAAAATAATAAAAATTTCTAAGAAAGAATGAATTAGAGGCATTTTGTAGTACCCTTTAGGAAGACAGAAATAAATAAAACCAATAAGGAAAAAAAATGCTCACACTTTACACAAATATTGTGTTTTTATAATAGGTAATAATAAGTGTATAATAGTGAATTTTTCATTAAAACTAGCAAACTTGTAAGGTAGAAAACATAAAAGATATTGGGTTCCGCATTTAACAGTTTCCTAAGAAGGAATGGATTAATGGCAATGGTATTACTCTAAAAGAATAGAAAAATGAAATAAAAATTCAGCAAAATCAGATTAACAAAGTATAAATTAGTGGCATTGGTATTACCCTTCGAGAAGAAAGAAAACGCAATAAATAAATAATGAAATATTTTGGACATAATTTATACAAAAATTACACATTTTCTTAATATGCAAGAATAAACTTATAATAGTGAAATTTTTGCAAAAAGATTATTTTCCTAAGAAGGAATTAATTATTGGCGTTGGTATTACACTTAAAGAAATAAGAATAATTAAGTTTTCTAAAAATAATGAATTGGTGTCATTATCATTACCCTTAAATAAGAAAGAAAATGAAACAAAAACTAAAACAAAATCAAAATAATGAAGTTTTTCTATGGAAGAATGGATTAGTGGCATGTATTGCCCTTTATGAAGAAAGAAAATTAAAAGAACAGATAATGAAAAAAATGCACACAATTTATGCCGAAATTGTGCTTTTTTCATAATATGCAAGAATAAGTATATAATTATGAAATTGTCGTGAAACATTCTAAGGAGGGATGGATTAAGGGCATTCGTATTATTCTTAGAGAATATAGAAAAGAAATGAAAACTATAACAAAAGCAAAATAATGAAGTTTTCTAAGAAAGAATGAATTAGTGACATTAGTGTTACCCATCAAGGAGTAAGAAAATGAAAAGAAAAAAATGGAACATAATTTTCAGAAAAATTATGTTTTTATAATATGGAGAAATAAACTTATAATAGTGAAATTTTTGCAATAAATAAGTTTCTTATGAGGGATTAGTTATTGGTGTTGGTATTACCCTTAAAGAAGAAGAACAATCAAGTAAAAACAGAAACTAAATAAGAATATTTTTTGAAGAAAATAGTGGCATTGGTATTGTCTATACATTTACACTCACCCAACATCCAAAATACTCATATAAAAATGACAAAAAGAAAGAAAACACAGAAACACATACAAAATGTCGAATATTAATGTGGACTATATCTCATATCGGTGGTTCATCTTTGTCTCACAGCGCACGCACACACAACACACACGCATGCATAAAAAAGACTAACACCCACAAAAATGAAAATAAAAGGTGCAGCGTGTACAGGCATGGCATCGCTTCATAGAATGCGCCCAAAGCTAACCAACTTACAATCATCACACAATACACACATGCATGTTTGGAGGTTAAAGAAAAACCCGACTAAACCAAAAGAAGAAACTGTTATATTATATAGCTAAACTGATGAAAAAAACTAGACTTATAGCCGACCTTGTTGTAAAACTGACTATAAATAATATGACAATATCATATAGCCAACTGTTGCCTATATTATTAAGGGCATCTTCAACGCTGGCCTGCAAACCGGACACTGGATCCGTCCGCGGTTAGGGGGTCAATCAATGAATACAGATGCGGTAGACGGCCATCCAAAGCTATCCGCATACATTTCATACCGGCTTTAAACAAACCGGACAAATTACATGCAACACGGATGATTTTCATTCAAACCGGATGAAAACAGTTATGTTTCAGGCATATTTTAACTAAAATATATCTGGCTACGGTAAACTAGTATACGTCGGCCATGGCGGATCTCTACTTCCATGACATGTCTTCGCAATGTCCGGCAGCCTGCTCATCAAACTGTTGGGAACCTTTGAGGGATATGCTTCTGCGAGGGGAAGAATAGTCACTCTCCGCTTGCATGAAGCACGGACCAGGGTCGATTTTTGGGCGGGGGAAGACGGTCGCCGTGGTCTACGCCCCTACTCACCGGGCAAGACACCGGCTGTGTAATCCGGCGATATGGTGGCGGTGGCCTTCGTGGGACCTAAGCGGCGGGCTGCTGAGTTCTACAGTAGGGTGCGTCGACTGCAAATTAAAATTTTCTTACGCGTAGAGCAACCAAGAACATGCTACGGGAGATGGATCACAGATCGTTACCACTAGACGTGCAGTGTTGTGCAGCGGAAGAAGAGTTGGGGCAGCGCGTCCGCGTGGATCGTCTCCTCCTTGTCCGATCTCCCTCGAATCGCCGGAGCGGCGCAGGTGCACCACCTCTAACGATATCCGCGTGTGCAGGAGGAACACCGTGCGGCGGACTGCTAGGTCCGATCACACAGTCGGCGGCGAGTGGAGGTGGCTATTCGCAACACATGCAAAACCTAGTGTCAGCGCCGAAGCAATCAACCGCATGAGTGTGCCGCACCCCCACTTTATATATGCATCTGTCGCGGGCTCAACGGTTGGGCCTCACACGGATCCTAAAGCCCACAATTCTACTCGGTCACTATCCAAGTCCAGCTCGTATCACATCCGACTAGTGTCCTCGGACCCGACCTCGTAGGTTCCTTCCCTTAAACACGCGACACCTTAGGTTCAAGTCGGCATGGTCGCAGGTCAGATCACCTCCGACCTGCTCGGCTGGTAGCGGCCTTTAGCAAGGTGTGCCGGCCACCAAGTAGACTATGAAGCTGGTTAGGCGAACCTGTACAACATGTCACACTTCTGTTCCTTTTGCCACACGATATATGTTGTCGGGCTCAAGGCGAATATGTCATCCTTGTGCTAGCCCAACCTATTTCTCGTTCCAGTGATGCCGACCGCAAACCGAATTATCTCATAATCTTTGTCGCATGGCCATGCTTATCCTGGTCAGATCACACGAGGGGCCCAGAGTATATCTCTCCTGATCGGAGGGGCAAATCCCATCTTGCTCGACCATGTCTCGCGGCATGGGTCTAGACAAGCCCGAAACCTACCTTTGTAACTACCCAGTTACGGAGTAGCGTTTGGTCGGCCCAAAGCAGGTCTGTCACCATCCCGAGTACATGCGCCGGCTCAGGTCTTAGGACATAGAACGTATGTTGTACTAGAGACTCACAGATGACATATCGTTGCGTCTCATAGGCGGGTCTGTCCAACTCGGACCTTATCTCAACTCGGATCCGACTACATCGAATCCGACCAGATCCTTCAGAGTCCATATTATCCGGTTAGCATCCAATGCTCCATGGCTAGTGAGACCAAGCCATCGACCGTGTCATATGCTAGTCTATTCGGCTGCGCGTCCACACATCCCTTTCGACTACAGACCTTTTAGGACAGTCATCATACAATGCATTGTCCCACAAGCAAGTCACGTACTTGTTGGTACACATCATTGACAATGTCCAGGGACTATCTTTATTCTTAAACACATAGGAAATATCATCATACATGATTGCCTCTAGGGCATATCTCCAACAGTCTCCCACTTGCACTAGAGTCAATCAAATAGACATCGTATGCCCATAGCTCTAACGTGCCCCTCATGCTTGGGTTGTGGAAGCGGCTTAGTCAACGGATCTACAACATTTGCATCCGTGTGAATTTTGCATAACTCTACATCACCACTCTTTACGATCTTTCGTATCAGGTGATATTTTCGATCTATGTGTCTGGTCTTGTGGTGATTCCTCGGCTCCTTGGCTTGTGCGATGGCACCAGAATTATCACAATAAAGGTCCAACGATTTTACCGAGGCTGGGAAAATACCAAGATCATCCAAAAAGTTTCGGATTCAAACACCCTCCTTTGCAGCTTCACAAGCCGCAATGTATTCGGCTTCTGTAGTAGAATCGGCCACTGTATGTTGCTTGGAACTCATCCAGCTCACTGCTCCTCCGTTCATGACGTACACGAATCCAGACTATGATTGACAATCATCTCTGTCGGTTTGGAAACTAGCATCGGTGTAACCCTTTAAGACGAGCTCCTTCTCACCTCCATAAACTTGGAACATCTCTTTAGTCCTTTTCAGGTACTTCAGAATAGTCTTTACCGCCGCCCAGTGACTCTCACCTGGGTTGGCCTGGTATCTACTTGTTAGGCTTATTGCAAAAGCAATATCAGGCCGTGTACATATCATGGCATACATGATGGATCCGATTGCCGAGGCATACGGAATCCGACTCATCCTGCTTCGCTCATCAGATGTCGAAGGACTCTGAGTCTCGCTTAGCCTTATACCATGTGAGACAGGCAAGAACCCTTTCTTGGCCTCACTCATGTTGAACCGTCTCAACACTTTATCTATGTACATGCTCTGGCTCAAGCCGAGCAGCCTCCTTGATCTATCTCTATAGATCTTAATGCCTAAAATATACACTACCTCGTCGAGGTCCTTCATTGAAAACTTGCCGTTCAATGATTCCTTGACCGAGTTCAGCATCGAAACATCATTTCCGATCAGAAGTATGTCATCCACATACATGATCAAAAACACTATCGAGCTCCCACTCAACTTCATGTATAAACAAGTGTCCTCTTCGCTTTTGATGAACCCGAGACCAGTGATGACCTCATCAAAACGAATGTTCCAGCTCCGAGATGCTTGCCTCAACCCATAAATGGATCTCTTGAGCTTGCATACCTTACTAGAGCTAGTCGGATCGACAAAACCCTCAGGCTATATCATATACACGTCATCGGTTAAATTTCCATGAAGGAAAGCCGTTTTGACATCCATCTGCCGTATCTCGTAATCAAAATATGCAGTTGTAGCTAGTACGGTCCTTACTGACTTCAGTATCGCTACCGGTGAGTAGGTCTCATCGTAGTCAATTTCTTGAACTTGTCCATAACCTTTAGCGATAAGCCGAGCTTTGTGAATCTGAACATTTCCATCCACATCGGTTTTCTTCTTAAAGACCCATTTGCAACCAATGGCTGTTGTCGTGGTTTGTTCACGGCAGATGCCCTCATGAAAGGACTTAGGTGTGGAGCCATCGCAACGTAGGTTAGCTTAAATGGGTTGAGCGGGACGAGAGATACGAGTTTACCCAGGTTCGGCCCCTCACCAATGAGGTAAAAGCCTACGTCCTGCTTTGTGTTGTATTGATTGAGTATCGATTACAAGGGAGCAGAATCGCTAACCTAGCTCTCAATTGATTGTAACTCGGGTCAACCCGCCACAGGGTCTCGCCTTTATATACACAGGTCGAGGCCCTGAGCTTACAAGAGTCCAAGTCGGATCATACAATGTGACCAACTCGGGTTCTAAGCCGCCTTGCCTTGCTAGGCAAGTCGCCATCGTGGCGGCTCACACCTCCGAGTTATGACTCCATCGCCTGGTCTTGGGCCTTCAACAGACCCGCCTTATAAGCCGCCTCCAATCTTCATGTCTCATCTTCTTGGACCTATTTGGGCTTTCTTATTGTCGCCAAAGTGTAACCCGGCCCCTCCTGGGCGGGTCACACCACGGGGTTATATCCCCAACATTAGGCCCCAGATTGATTTGAACTTGTTCATGTCAATCTTCATCCTCCGGTTGGCGAGTCTTCTTGAATTCTTCTCAAGGCTTGACCTTGAATAAAACTTCATAACCCGCCATAAGAAAAGATGATGTCATACTATTAAATTCAGAAAAAATCTCATGACATCACAACGGATCTTGTATTAACTAGCTATGCCGAAAATCGAGGCGCCTCCTCTGTTAAGATAATCATGATGCCTCCTTGATTTCCGCGCATGCCATTTCACTACTTCACCAACTTTTCATTATAAATAGGCACGGGGGTATTGCTGGATGTGCAACGTTTTCCCCTGTATGTTGTACCTTTGCTTAGCGCGCCTCACATTCCAGCTAACTGGTCGCTAGGAAGCTAAAAAGCAGTGAAATTATTAGTTAGCATGAACAATCATGGGCCCTATATGAAGGAAGTAGCCCACTGCCCTTAATGGGCTTGCAGGGGCCAAAATTCTCATAGGCCTTTGATTGATCGATTTTGGTCCTGTGCATAATTGCTCGTCGTAATGGGCTCAAATTATCTAATTGGGCCTACAGACATGTTCGAACTTTAGTGGGCCCATTAAGTTAATGGGTCGTTACCAGGCCGAAAGTTATTGCTCGGCCCTGTTACCTCCCGGGTCGTTAACAGGCCGACATCGAAGCGGGCAACAGGTGGGCCCATTTAATTTCACGGGCCGTTAACAGGCTGATACTAAGGTCGGGCTACATATGGCCCAACTATATTGTGGGCCTTTAGCAGGCCGAATAAGACAACGGGCTCGTACTGGACCATGAAGAGCATGGGCCGCTAAGAGGCCGAAAGTCAGGTCGTACTGTATATGACCCAACTGTGTTGTGGGCCTTTAGCATGCCGAAAAAGAAACCGGGCTGGCATTGGACCATGAAGAGCATGGGCCATTAAAAGGCCAAAACTCAGGTCTGACTGCAAATGGCCCAACTCATTTATGGTCCGCTAACAGGCTGAAAGACACACCGGGCCGGAAATTGGCCCAACACTTAAATGGGTCGCTAAAAGGACGAAAGACATACATCCTGAAAATTGGCCCATCCCTTGAATGGGCCGTTAATAGGCCGAAACCACATCGGGCCGATATTGAGCCCAAATATATAGCAGGCTGTTAACGGGCTTGAACTGACGATGGGCTGTAATGGTGTCAAATCGCTAACGGGCCATTGACGGGCCGAATTGGCACATCTCGTATGGGTCGTGGGCTTAAATGGACCTAACACAAGTAGGCCTTATACGGGCCGGCCTGCTAATTTTTATTGGGCCGGCCTTTTTCACCGGAATGGGCCACTGTTGGGCCTTGCCACATGCCGACGTATCATAGGCGCCTCCCGTACTATGAGTGTATGACATCTGTCCCAACGCTGAGCCGACACGTGGATCCTCCGGCGAATGAGAATTTTACATGTGGAAAATCCCCATTGGTCGGGGCTGTTAACGGGCTATCGGATCCAAACCGGAACCCGATAGCTTAACAGCGACCCGTTACGGTGGATGCCACGTGTCAGTTACCCTTGACGAAAGCAATTCTATGACGCGCGATTTATCGTCATGGAAGTGGACACTTCCGTGATGATAATTTTGGTAATGTCATGAAACACTTCTACGACAGCACAGGTATGACTATCTCGATTCTGTCATAAAATCGTCATGGATGTACATGCATGACAGAAAACGTGACCTACTATGACAAACAAGTATCATCACGGAAGTGTATTTTTTTGTAGTGTTATCATCGCGGGGCGGGTTATCATCACGGGGCGGGTTATCATCACGGGGCGGGTTATGACGCTGTTCGTTGCTGGAAACCGCCAGCGACTCAATCCGCCGGCTGTAACTTCGACTTGGGCGAGGGGTTGAATGAACACGCTCACAACTGTAGCAATAAGCCGTGTGCTGTGCAACAGCTGTTTGAAGAAGCTCCACTGCGTTCCGGGTCTCCACGTTAACCAGAGACTCATCCTCGATTGGAATAGCCGCCAGCCATGTTGCTGCTGCTATCATGTTATCTACCGGGTTAGAATAATGTTGAAAACCGCCGAGGTGGGGTCTGATCCCTACGGGGCGGGTCTGGCAAGAGAGGCTGAGCCGCCGCCCCACTCCCAGGCGCTTCTGCAGCCCGGGCCGTACCTGGTGGATTACTCGGTCCTGCCCCAGGCGTGTTAAAAAGGTTCCGCGCCTCATACTTCAAAGGCAAATGGGTTTGGTGTCGGTGTCAAAACCGGTGGATCTCGGGTAGGGGGTCCCGAACTGTGCGTCTAAGGTCGATGGTAATAGGAGACAGGGGACACGATGTTTACCCAGGTTCGGGCCCTCTCTATGGAGGTAATACCCTACTTCCTGCTTGATTGATCTTGATGAATATGAGTATTACAAGAGTTGATCTACCACGAGATCGTGATGGCTAAAACCCTAGAAGTCTAGCCTGTATGACTATGGTAATGTGTCTCTCCCTATTTGTACTAAGTCCTCCGGTTTATATAGACACCGGGGAGATCTAGGGTTACATAGAGTCGGTTACATAGAAAGGAATCTTCATAGTTGATCGCCAAGCTTGCCTTCCACGCCAAGGAGAGTCCTATCCGGACACGGGTACATTCTTCGGCCTTCATGTCTTCACAGCCCATCAGTCCGGCCCACAGATAACAGGCCGGACGCCCGAGGACCCCTTAGCCCAGGACTCCCTCAGTAGCCCCTGAACCTGGCTTCAATGACGAGGAGTCCGGCGCGCAGATTGTCTTCGGCATTGCAAGGCGGGTTCCCCTTTCCGAACTCCAAGATAGACTTCAGACGCAATGATTGTATCCGGACCTGTATACACAGCTGCAGAGAATATAATATTCCACGAGTCCAATCCGCTGACAACTTTTTGGTAACGTGACATCACGCCTGCCCGGCCATTATTTTCAAACCGTTGGCTAGCCCGTCGTCCCACGTTTTGAGACGTGACTTTATTGGCACGTCTTATCCAAGCGGAGATCGTGTCCCCTTTTTTAAGGGATTCTTATCAACCCAGACGTGGGTAACCCAACCATCACTTGGGTACAACTCCTTGGGAATAGGCAAGTTTTGAGGCCTAGAGGGAGACGTTCAATATTCGCGGTCTTTATAGGGGTACAGACCCGTCTTTTTCTTTCACGCTTGCTTCTTCCTCAACCCTTGCTACCTCGAGTTCCAACACCCGGGTTTCAATCGCCACGAGCTCCGATCATGTCCGGATCCAACCGTCAAGGCCGGTGGGTGGTTTCTTCTGTCACAGAGGAGGATATTGCAAAGCTTCGGGCGGCGAGGTATCTGACCACAGAAATCCTTCATCGACTTCCTGTTGAAGGGCAGGTTATCCCTTCCCCCAGATCTGGCGAGAGGGTCTTGTTCGTGTCCCACTTCCTCCGCGGGTTAGGGTTCGCGCTTAACCCCTTCGTCCGAGGGCTCATGTTCTATTATGGGCTAGATTTTCACGATCTGGCCCCGGACTCTATTCTTCTTTTCTCGGCGTTTATCGTCACGTGCGAAGCCTTCCTCCGAACTCCTCCGCACTTCGGCTTGTGGCTCAAGACCTTCAACGTGAAGCCGCAAGTGATAGAGGGGGAGCAGGCAAAGTGCGGTGGTGCCGCAATTAGCAAGCTTGCTAGCACTGTTTGGTTAAAGGGATCCTTTGCCGAATCTTCCGACTTATGGCAGCAGGGGTGGTTCTATATCACCGAGCCTCGTGGCTCCAAGTGGGCAACTGCGCCTGCGTTCCGATCTAGCCCCCAGTTCAGCTTGCATCATGGATCAATAAGGGGTTGGACTGGGGATCAGTTGATGATGTGCGGACTCTGCAGAGCCGCATCCGAAGCCTCACCGAGAAGGGCATCGATCTCGTCAATGTTGTTCAAGTAATGCTAGTCCGCTGGACCCTGCCATGCCAGCGACGACCTCTCCGCCTGTGGGAGTTTAATCCAGAAGGGCCGCGGACTCTTCAACACTTCTTCGGCACTACGCACGAAGGAATGTGGAGATTGTTTTTTGGGAAACGAAAGCAATGGCCGGACACCACCAAAGATATCGACATTGACTGTAATCATCCGGACACCTTCGTAAGTATTCAATTTCTGAACACCTTTTAGTCGAGCACCCCGTATTAAGATACTAAGCAAACCATCCCTTTCCAGGGCTGGATAAAGAAAGTGGAACAAATCAGGTGTCCGGCCCCCCTTCCCGAAGACTCAGCTGGCGCTGTGCTGACGAGGATGCTGGCCCCAACATCCTACCAGGTGCCTACGAAGGAGGGCGAGAACAAGGAGACTAGAGGTAACCCTTGTTCCGGCGGTAGACTAGACACCGTGTCCGGTAAAATCGAAACTCCTTCGCCCGAAGGCAAAGGTGCAGGAGAAGCAAACATCCCTTCTTCTCATGGCAAGAAGAGGGCTGCCTCCGAGGTCGGGAGGGGAAGTCTCCCAAGAGAGGTAAAATGCCATCGTCGGGCGCCTCGGACCTGGCGAGCGACGTCGCCGTACAGCTCCATCATGAGGACAGGTCTCTAGGCAAATCATAAGTGAAGCAAGGTGCTTTTAAATAAATCCTACTCCTTTCCTGTTACCGAAGTAACATCTAATATGTGAATGTCTTCGCGGTTTGGTGCCCAGTGTTCCTCAACAATCCTCTTCCTCGGGAGATCCTCTTCCGGAGATGATGGAGAGTGATACGCCCTCTCCGACCTCCTTGCCCAACAGGGCGGACGACTTTGAGGTGTCGTCCCGGAGGGTTTCTCCCGAGCGACAAGCAGTGCGGGGGAGGAAAAAAGCATTACCCGAAGGCGGCGCCTCTGTCGCTTAGGGTTCGGGGGTCAGGAATGACGGCCCCGGACTATCCGGTTTACAGCCGGAGATGATTCTGGAGACGAGTAAACGGATTCCTTCGAAGGAAGGCCATACTCCTGCGGCGGCTTCCGAAGATCCGGAGGCGCCGGACATGTTAACGGACATGCTGCGACAAGCGTCCGTCTCAGAGGAACACCGTACCTTGATGGGTACAGTGGTCGAGAAGGTTCTATCTGCGAAGAGCGGATTGAATGAGGCCTTCACGAGCCTGCTAAGAGGCTTCAAGATTTGTGATGTAATTTTTCCAGCTGTACTTTATTCGCCAAATGCACCTGTGTATAGATAGTAGCCCTTGAGACTCGGATTGCCGTCCCAAAGGAGGCGATCGGAGGATCAAAAAAGATATGCTCAGGTAATAATCTGCTGTAATTGGAACACAGGCTGTTTCCCCCCTGGTGACTGTCCGGACAACAGAGGTAGCCGAACTGCAGCGAAAGCTTGATATGGCGGGGGATGACATTGCATTGATTAACAAGCGTCTTGACGGATCGCAAGGTATGCAATTCGAGCCTGCATTACACAGATGTGCTTATGATGTAAGCCTGACGCTGGAAATTGTATATTGTGTATGCATGACTGTAGATGGTGCCGCCGCCGTTGAAATTCTTCGGGCGGAGCTGGCCCGGGCCAAAGAGCAAGCCCGGTTTAGTAATGCGGCTGCCGAAAAGGCATCGGCTGAGTTAAAAGCCGAACAAGCTGCTTGGCGCCAAAACGAGGGGAGGATATCCACGTTGGCACTCGAACTAAAAAATGCTACTAGCCGCTGTGAACTTCTTGAGAAGGAGAATGAAGCTAGAACGGCTGAACTTGACAAGGCCTTACAAGAGGCGAGAGAAGCGCGGTCTGAATCTAGAGCAGCCCGTGAAGAGATCCGGCAAGCTGGGGAGATTGCGGCTGGTAAGCCCTTTTTGCTATAGACTAAGTTTGGCGATCCGAACTATGCTCAGCTTAACCAGGTGTGGAGTTCTCCGAATGAGTTTTTAGACTTGCCGAAGAGTTCTTCCGATGCGGCGCAGTTTTACCAAGCGCGAGAGGGGTATGCAACGGAGAAGCTTTTCTGGTCACAATTTGGCGCATCAAAACGCCCTCTGTTGCTGAATGAACAGATGTCCCAATGGGCCGAGCTTCATAGGATATCCGCCGCTGCCATGAAGAACGTCATAATCCGGTTATGGCCAACCGAGCCTGTTCCGAATAGCTACTTCGGTTTGGTGCAGCGGCTTGCTGATGCGGTGCCACGAATCGACGCTGTGAAGCGGTCGGTGTGCATTGAGGGTGCACGGATGGCCTTTGCCCGAGTCAAGACATTTTGGGGGAAGATGAAGGCCATCGATGTGGCGGCGAAGAGTCCACCCAAGAGCAAGGACCACCCTGAACCGGAGCATTATTTTGAAGACGTCCTAGAGGCCGCCCGCTTGATAGAGGGGCAGTGCTCGAAATACATAATGTTCGAGTGAGGTGTATGAGAATTGTAAAAGACAATGTTATAGTTAATTTATTTTTATGTTTTGCTCGAAAGCTTGAGTTCCTCCTGTGCGGCCGTTTTAATATAATCTGAAAGTTTTCCAGTCGTCGGCTTCAGCCCCCTCGTAGGAAGTACGGGGGTGTTCGGAAAAGCATTTAATCACTCTTTATCCAACGTCTTGGTCCATGAAGGAGGTGATAATGCGGCGAACCAGGCAGTCGGACTATAGGACGTTAACACTTTCAATTAGCCATAGGAGTTTTATGGTGGGTCTACGACATAGCCCCTGGTATGGACGCGGCGTATTGTAATACGATTCTTTACATATTTGACCTGAAAAAGATCCTTCGTGTGACACGGGGAGAATCGCTAAAGATTCCAATAAGTCATCAAGTGGTTGACCAGCTCTCGCCGCATCATGACAGTCAGTTTTTGGCTTTCTTTACTGAGGTACTTGACTAGATGAACCGGAAGCACAATTGTAGTAGTTCTCCCTTTACTACCCTAGCCGATGGAGCGGAACGTAGGGTAGCAAGCACAGGAGCCGGGAAACCCAACTATTGAGCCAAGACAATGATTCGGAGCTGATGCATATAAGGCCAAACTTGCGACGCCGAAGTACGCTATAAAGCTGTTCGGACTTTGTTGGCAACTCATTTGTTCCCATACCGAGCCCCTGGCAGGTTATGCCGAGGTATATCTGTGAAACAACCCCAGGAGCCATATTCATTGGTGAAAAGACATGAATGATTAATTCAGATAATGTTTACTGGGACCTGAGCGATATGCCAATGATTACTTTATGTATAAAGACCACAACCCCGGCTATTTGACATGCCCAGGGTCGAAGGCGGAGGAAAAAAGGCATATTACAGGCTCAAAATAAAGAGTGTGGTCTACAAAAAGTTATTTTGGACCTCCTGTCGCACGTCTGCGCCGCCTGTCCTCGGGGAGGGGGATCCTTGGCGGACGTAGCCCCTTAGGTGAGTGTACGGATCCGAACTCCGATAGAGTCAGTTTTAGATGTTTGTCCTTTTCGTCACCTGTTTTTAAGAGATAATAAAGAAAGAAATAAAAAATAAAATAGATAGAAAATGTTACAGGAATGCTTGCAGGCTTGTCCGTATTGTGCTTCCGCCAATGCCCATGGTATCTTGAGTGCGTAGTGATGTATGCGCGGTACAAATTTTGCAGGTATATGAGGTGGGCGGCGGAAGCCGAACTGCTATTTCCGCTCCGGGACTAGTCGATCCTCGGGGGGAGATTGCTTCTGACCCCCGGTATTTCGTTGGTGAGACTCTCCATCATCCCTGTCGCCTGGCGGCCTCCTCCCCTTGTGTTCGGCGTTGAGCTTGCCGGCCTGCTTGAAGACCCAGCAGTTTCTGTTGGTATGATTAGCTGGTTTATCGGGGTGGCCGTGAATCTGGCAGGGTCGGTCCAATATCCTGTCTAGGTTGGATGGTTCGTCTCGGTTCGCCTTGAATGGCTTCTTCCATTGACCGGGCTTGGGATTGCTGAATTCGGCATTGACCGCTGTGTCGCGTGATCTTTCATTATCATTGCGACTGTTGTGTTTGCTTCGTCGTGGCTTGCCATTGCCGTCTCAGATTTCGGAAGTGCCCGAGTCACTGGCGCTATTGCTTCTACGAGCAAGCCAGCTGTCTTCTCCCGCACAAAAGTGGGTCATTAGAGCAGTAAGGGCTGTCATGGATTTAGGTCTTTCTTGACCGAGGTGGCGTGCAAGCCATTCGTCCCGGACGCTGTGTCTGAAGGCCGCAAGGGCTTCCGCATCCGGAAAGTCGATGATTTGGTTCTTTTTAACTAAGAACCTAGTCCAGAGCTTCCGGGCTGCTGGACAATGTGACTTAAGTCATCGGCATCCGGTGGCCGGACATATGTTCCTTGGAAGTTGTCACGAAAGGCGTCTTCCAAATCTTTCCAGCTACCAATAGAATTTTCCGGCAGACTGTTTAACCAGTACCGAGCTGGTCCTTTGAGTTTTAGTGGTAGGTATTTGATGGCATGAAGGTCGTCTCCGCGGGCCATGTGGATATGGAGGAGGAAGTCCTCGATCCATATTGCGGGATCCGTTGTTCCGTTGTATGATTCGATATTCATGGGTTTGAACCCGTCTGGGAATTCATGCTCCATTACTTCGTCTGTGAAACAAAGAGGGTGTGCGGCGCCTCTATGTTGGGCCACACTGCGGCGTACCTCCAAAGGAGTCCGTTTGCGGTTTTCGGCCCGGGAGTGGCTAGGTTTGTCACGTCCGAATAGGTAGCCGTCGTCGCGTGTCGAGGTATGCCCTTGCGATCCGTAGATCAATCTTGCGTGTCCTGGTATACTGTCCAAGTCCTTTCGAAGGTCGTAAGTACAACCCGGAGCCGTTTTATTCTTGCCTTTATAGCGAGGGTGGGCGGTCTGGTGTTCGGTTGAGTTGCCGCTTTACCCGGACCGCGGGGCGGTCGGTCCACCGTACTGTCCCGACCGCGTGGTGCTCGGTCCGCATTGCGCGAGGGAGGTATGGGCTCCGGCGCCTCCTCATTGAACTGAGGTAGTGATCTACGTTTCGGGTAGCTCTTGGCTGGGCGCTTGAGGCCGTATTCTTTGGCTGCCAGGACATCAGTCCACCTATCATTGAGCAGGTCTTGGTCAGCTTGAAGCTGCTGCTGCTTCTTTTTCAGGCTCTTTGCAGTGGCTATTAGCCTCGCTTGAAGCACTCCTGCTCGAGCAGTTCCTCAGGCACGATGAAGTCTTTGTCACCAAGGCTTGCCTCATCTTCGGAGAGCGGAAGGTAGTTATCGTCCTCCGAATTGTCGTCTGTGGCCTGTTCATCAGGGTTGGCTTGCCTGTTTTCTTGTTCCTCCTGTTCGGATGTTGCTCCAACAGGGTCTTCATTGTTTTCGGCGTCATCCGGAGTATTATTTTCTCCGGTGCCAGTGTTGCTGTCTTTTGAACGACGTGACTTAGAACCTGCCCCAGGCGTGTTAAAAAGGTTCTGCGCCTCATACTTCAAAGGCAAATGGGTTTGG
This sequence comes from Triticum aestivum, assembly GCF_018294505.1. Taxonomy (NCBI): domain Eukaryota; kingdom Viridiplantae; phylum Streptophyta; class Magnoliopsida; order Poales; family Poaceae; genus Triticum; species Triticum aestivum. The sequence goes on from NC_057802.1 coordinate 542,248,856, forward strand.
TGTCGGTGTCAAAACCGGCGGATCTCGGGTAGGGGGTCCCGAACTATGCGTCTAAGGTCGATGGTAACAGGAGACATGGGACACGATGTTTACCCAGATTCGGGCCCTCTCTATGGAGGTAATACCCTACTTCCTGCTTGATTGATCTTGATGAATATGAGTATTACAAGAGTTGATCTACCACGAGATCGTGATGGCTAAAACCCTAGAAGTCTAGCCTGTATGACTATGGTAATGTGTCTCTCCCTATTCGTACTGAGTCCTCCGGTTTATATAGACACCGGGGAGATCTAGGGTTACATAGAGTCGGTTACATAGAAAGGAATCTTCATAGTTGATCGCCAAGCTTGCCTTCCACGCCAAGGAGAGTCTTATCCGGACACGGGTACAGTCTTCGGCCTTCATGTCTTCACAGCCCATCAGTCTGGCCCACAGATAATAGGCTGGACGCCCGAGGACCCCTTAGTCCAGGACTCCCTCAGTAGCCCCTGAACCTGGCTTCAATGACGAGGAGTCCGGGGCGCAGATTGTCTTCGGCATTGCAAGGCGGGTTCCCCTTTCCGAACTCCAAGATAGTCTTCAGACGCAATGATTGTATCCGGACCTGTATACACAGCTGCAGATAATATAATATTCCACGAGTCCAATCCGCTGACAACTTTTTGGTAACGTGACATCACGCCTGCCCGGCCATTATTTTCGAACCGTTGGCTAGCCCGTCGTCCCACGTTTTGAGACATGACTTTATTGGCACGTCTTATCCAAGCGGAGATCGTGTCCCCTCTTTTAAGGGATTCGTATCAACCCAGACGTGGGTAACCCAACCGTCACTTGGGTACAACTCCTTGGGAATAGGCAAGTTTTGAGGCCTAGAGGGAGACGTTCGATATTCGCGGTCTTTACAGGGGTACAGACCCATCTTTTTCTTTCACGCTTGCTTCTTCCTCAACCCTTGCTACCTCGAGTTCCAACACCCGGGTTTCAATCGCCACGAGCTCCGATCATGTCCGGATCCAACCGTCAAGGCCGGTGGGTGGCATCTTCTGTCACAGAGGAGGATATTGCAAAGCTTCGGGTGGCGAGGTATCTTACCACAGAAATCCTTCATCGACTTCCTGTTGAAGGGCAGGTTATCCCTTCCCCCAGATCTGGCGAGAGGGTCGTGTTTGTGTCCCACTTCCTCCGCGGGTTAGGGTTCGCGCTTAACCCCTTCGTCCGAGGGCTCATGTTCTATTATGGGCTAGATTTTCACGATCTGGCCAATTTTTCCAATGAAGACATGAATCCCGCCGAAGGGGACCCGGTACCCATACTCGATTGAGTCGGCCTCGAGGCCCTAGCCAGCATCGTCGATGTAGAGCTTGCCGCAGTGACTCTTGGTCATCCTGCCAATGGCGTATCCCTTGATCCCTGGGAAAGAGCCATTGAAGAACTCGAAACCACCGTGCGCTGGCCCCACGGTGGGTGCCAACTGTCGTGGTTTTCTCACGGCAGATGCCCTCGTGAAAGGACTTAGGTGTGGAGCCATCGCAACGTAGGTTAGCTTAAAGGGGTTGAGCGGGACGAGAGACACGACTTTACCTAGGTTCGGCCCCTCACCAACGAGGTAAAAGCCTTACGTCCTGCTTTGTGTTCTATTGATTGAGTATCGATTACAAGGGAGCAGAATCGCTAACCTAGCTCTCAATTGATTGTAACTTGGGTCAACCCTCCACAGGGTCTCACCTTTATATACATAGGTTGAGGCCCTGAGCTTACAAGAGTCCAAGTCGGATCATACAACGTGACCAACTCGGGTTCTAAGTCGCCTTGCCTTGCTAGGCTAGTCGCCATCGTGGCGGCTCACACCTCCGGGTTATGACTCCATCGCCTGGTCTTGGGCCTTCAATAGGCCCGCCTTGTAAGCCTCCTCCAATCTTCATGTCTCTTCTTCTTGGACCTATTTGGGCTTTCTCTTATTCAGTCGCCAACAGTGTAACCCGTCCCCTCCTGGGCGGGTCACACTGCGGGGTTATATCCCCAATAGCCGTTATGCCAGGCGGCGGATCAACCAAGTCCCAGACATGATTATCATCCATGGACTTTAACTCGGATCTCATGGCCTCCAGCCATTCCTCGAAATCTGGGCTCACCATCGCTTCCGCATATGTGGCCGGCTCGTCACTTTCTAGCAACAATACATCACGCACTCTGCGCAATCATTCCGACCTCCGTGGTTCCTGTGCCGCTTCCACTACGGGTTCCCTGACTGACTCCGGTATGATCTCATCACCAGCCGAGTCGTCCCCGAGTGGTCCTCAAAATTCTTCGAGTCAGACCGTCCTCCCACTGACCTCCCAACTGAGAAACTCTTTCTCAAGGAAAACCCCGTTCCGAGCAACAAACACTTTGTTCTCTTCGCGGTTGTAGAAGCTATATCCCAAGGTTTCTCTCGGATATTGCATGAATATGCATTTATCCGACTTGGGTGTAAGCTTGTCTGACATAAGTCGTTTGACAAATGCTTCACAACCCCAAATCTGTAGAAAAGACAAACTGGGACTCTTCCCGATCCACATCTCATGTGGTGTCTTATCTACGGATTTTGATGGTACCCTGTTAAGTGTGAAAGCTGCTGTTTCTAGAGCGTATCCCCAGAACGACAAGGGTAAATCCGATTTACTCATCATAGACCGGACCATGTCCAATAAGGTCCTATTCCTCCATTCTGACACACCGTTTCTCTGTGGCGTACCCGGAGGTGTGAGCTAAGGTACTATACATCGACTTTTCAGATGATCATCAAACTCCAGGCTCATGTATTCACCTCCATGATCTGATCGTAGAAGTTTTATGGTCTTCCCGAGCTGATTCTCAACCTCGTTCTGAAACTCTTTGAATTTTTCAAAAGTTTCCGACTTGTGCCGCATCAAATAGATATATCCATATCTACTCAAGTTGTCGTTAAAAATCACGAAGTACTGATAGCCACCTCTGGCGGTTGTGCTTATTGGACCACACACGTCACTGTGTATAAGCACTGGTGCGCGTCGGTCCTAAACAAACGGTTTTTAACCCCTTTCCGCGACGGCATTTGGAACCGTCGCCAAGTGAGTGTGGGCGATAGGGGGGTCCTTCCCACACGACCCAGAAACCGTCGAGGATAGGGCCCCTACAGTACTCCTACTCGTTTCTGGTCGCATTGCCATCGCAGTCGGTATTCTGTGGTGGTACTACGATGCGCGGCCAATCACAAATGGTTCACTATTATAGAACGTGTATGATGCGCGACCCATCACAAACGGTTCACTATTAAGAAGATTAGCTAATCGTCGTACGAGTGTCGGACAGGATTACAAAACGTCGGACCGTCGTAACATCGTCGTACACGACAACTATCGCACACGCTATTCTGTCGTGCAACGTTTACGATGCATACTTCATCAGAAACAGTTCATGGTTGCGAATCGTGTACGATAAGGCAACTAACACAAACGTTTAGTTTGCCCGAACCGTTTGTGATATTGTCTGACATCGCACACGCTTTGCAAACGGAAACTGTGTGCATGCTTGCACACGTTTCCTCTCTGTGAACCGTCTCGGATTATGGTGTATATCGCAAACATTTGTGTTTTACCAACCGTGTGTGCCGTAACAACCTGGAGAGCGTAATTTCACCGTAATTTAATTGCTGCTATTTCAAATTGTACCGGATTTGAATTTGAATTTGAATGTATCCAACAACTTTATTCATATCCATCAGGTTCAAACAACCAATGCATTATTTGAGTCATAGGTACATATGTTCAAGAATTACATAAGAACCAAATAAAGAATGGTGAACCACAGTTGTATACTTGTACTATTAAAGACGGTAAAGAAAGAGGCGAAATATATTCTGGTTGTTGAACAAGGTGAAGCGGAATGCCCATATTGTGCCCTCCTCCATGCAGAAGGCACGCACGACTCTAGTCCAACCCCTTGTGATGGCCGACCGCCCATCCTTCACGGTCTTCATGAAAACATCTAGATAATCATCGTGTTCTGGTAGAAGTACTTTAACCTTTGCATGCCCACCAATCATGTAGTTTGAGAGGTAATCTTGAGTACACTGCTTTGGCAACCACTGCAAAGGAAAAAGATTCAGACATTTTCATCTAACACAACTCATTATGGGCAGTAAAAAGAAGGCTGCAGAGTTCTTACTTACCATCCTGCAGTTCGTTGTTGTCTTGGATAAAGTGTAAACAAATAGTTTAATTGCCATCTTTGGACCCATTTTACTAACAATCTTTATCAGCTTCCTCACTTGATGCTGGTTCATCGATATCTCATTGCCCCATACGCAGAAAGGGTCGAAGCGCGGATCTTTACCAATGACATATGTACCTAAAAGCACCAAGTTAATATTAGAAGCTAAACAACAATTGCACAATGATGTAGTACAACACTCTTTTTATAATATGTCTATATACATCCGTATGTGGTAGTCCATTTGAAATCTCTAAAAAGACAAATATTTAGGAACGGAGGGAGTATCTTATAAAATCCAATATACTCACATCTTAGATTAATTAACATCTTATATTATGGGCCGGAAGGAGTTTAGTGCATTCTTACAAACTATCGGCTGATTAACTGCTGCTGTATCCATGGGTTATAGTTAGTTTGAGCTAGTTCAGGCTCAAATAGCCCTAAAGTATATCTAAACATGAGGGCTAGTTTGAGCTAGTTGCATCTATAACCCACCCAAACAAACTATCCAACCCAAGAGGTGCTAATTGGAGCTAGTTCTCCTAGTGCATTTATTGTCAATCTAACCCTGCCATCCAAACAACTCTTTGGATGGAGTTAGTTCAGGGTTAGTAATGAGCTAGAAACTAACTCTAACCTCTAGCTAAGTTGAGTATCCAAACAGGGTTGTGTTGGTGTTGTTGTTGTTGTTGTTGTTGTTGTTGTTGTTGCTGCTGCTCTTCTACGTATATCTAGGCATCATTAGAACATTAATGTAACACTCTTCCTTGTTGCTATGTAGCCTAGGATTGCATATTTAGACATTAAGTACAGTGCATGTTGCTATGTAGCCTCAGATATATTACATATGGCCCTAGTTAACCTAACGATAAATGGGTTGCAGATATATTCAGTTAAAAGTCCGATTAACCGATTAGTCCCTTATCAGCCGCCGGCCTATATGGTACCAGCTACCGATATCCGGAACAGTGAGCAGATATAAGCCATGGGATGAAACTAAACTCGATGGAAAACAACAGTCGTTCCCAAAATTGTCCTGTGTAGGTACATCGAGAAGCATGTTAAGCACAACAGGCTAAACATCAACCAAAATTATACATGGCAGACAAAATAATCTCCAAAAGATAGCTTCAGTGTGCAGGTTTAAGCACGCCAGTAAAGCAAAGCAAGTGGAAAGGTGTGCTAACTGCAACAGGCCTAACATTTAACAACAAGCAAACATAGTCATCCAGACTGGTATTGTGCCGGTCTAAGTACACTGGTTATTGTTAAATAAAAATGGAAAGGCGTGTTAACTACAAGATGCAGCAACCAAATGTTGTCATTCATAGTGGTATTGTTGAAACTGGTACTGATGAAATTGAACCGCACAGTTCATATATACTTGCACATATAGAACATCAAATTGTGAATAACTGGAATAAAAAAGGCATACTACGAACAACCAAAGATAGCATTTGAAACTGGACATATGCTAACTACAAACAACCGAACAATCAAAAAACTTTAAAAGAGGCATATGCTAGCTATAACAGGCTTAACAGCAAGCAAATATATGCATTCCTATCGGTATGTTTAAAACTGGATTGATGAAATGTACTGCACAGTAAATAATTGCATATATAGAGCATCACATTGTGAACAACTGAAATAAACAAGGCATACTGCAAACAACCAGATATAGCAATTAAAACTGGACATATTCTCACTACACTGCAAAAGGGACTCGACAAAACAAATCATGGGTTTCCCCCTGTGAAGAGGCACGACAAAACAAATCATGGGTTTCCTCACTTGTCACAGATGGGCTCGTTCCCGTGGGAAGAGCACGAACCCTGGATGCGCTCCATGTTGTCGCAGATGGGCTCCTTCCCCTTGGAAGAGCACGGCTGTAGGGTGCCCTCCCTGATGTCGCAGACGGGCGCTTTCCCCTTGGAAGAGCAGATGGGCTCTTTCCCCTAGGAAGAGCCGGAGAGGGTGCCCTCCTCGTGGTCGCCGTCGATGAGGTCTGACTTGGAAGCTATGGATCCCAAGCTAGCGTCGCAGAACCTGTCCTTCAGAAATGACAAAAGGGGCTCGATGGCGATGTAGAATGGAAAATTGTTGACAACGAGCCAGAGGAGATCAGCGGTGGGGCCATGGATGAGATCGACAGCGGTTGAACCCGAGGGGTTGGGGGTGGGCCACTTAACCTGTGACATAGCCTGCCTCAGGCCGTCGCTGTCGATGACCTCGATGTCGTAGCCGGCGGCCGAGACATGCCCGCATACTCTACCCCGCTGCTTGAGTGCCTGCCGCCAATAATGGTCGTTAGCTTCCTCGACGATGTCGGGCGAAGAGACCGCTATACACCTATTTTGGTCTAGTCTCTCCTCGAGCTCCACGGGTAGCGTAGCCGGGCCTAGGCTGCGACGCTCTGGAATGGGGGATGGGGATGGGGATCTGTGGGAAAGGGGGCATTTGGCACGCGTCAGCTAAGAAACTTAGGGCGGCCTGGGCATGGAGATCGGTGGGTAAGCAGCACGGGCAAACCGACAGATGTTGACAATGGAGGCCTTGCGGGGGCGGCGGCGGCGGCAGCGGCGGCGGGGACCTTGCTAGGGTTTCGAGCAAGGGAGGGTGTGTGTGTGTGTGCGCACTCCCGAGGAGGTTTTGGTGTGTGTGTGTTGTGTGTGTGTGTGTGTGGAGGGGGGGGGGTGTTTGAGGAAATGACGCGGGTACTGAAAATTTTACTACGCGGGAGTGAAATGCCGGTCTATTGAAAATTTTGATGATAGTGCATCGCACATGGTCCGGAGATAACAACCGTGTGTTATGAAACAGAAAAACCCTCGAGCCGGGCAGATATTTTCTAGGGATGCAGGCGGGATTGGGAACAAGAAACATCGTACACGGTCCGGAGATAACAACCATGTGTTAAGAAACAGAAAAACCCTTGAGGCGGGTAGATATTTTCTAGGGATGCAGGCGGGATTGGGAACAAGAAACATCGCACACGGTCCGGAGATAACAACCGTGTTTTATGAAACAGAAAAACCCTCGAGGCGGGTAGATATTTTTGAGAGGGGGAGCCTCGTGGAGCCCAATGTACTGTGCGGATGTGTGCGTGACAGGTGCACCGGCGTGGCACACGGTTAGTTTGAGTGAACCGTGTCTGTTGCATCATCCGACTTGTCTAATGTTCATAAATTTGGCGAAAAATGACGCGGGAGAGGGTCAGAACACGAACACACTTGCATGTGGACCAAATTTATGTATCAAAAGGGTGGTTTGATTTTCAAATACCAAATGCAACTTTGATGTGGCAGCTCTCTCGCAAAGCGCACGGTATTGCTTGCCCCCACCCCCCTCGTGTCGGCACAAAGGGAATCCTAAGCTATGAATGCATGCCCCTCCCCCCAACCGAGGTTCACCTAGCAAAGTGCAAAGTAGCTAGCAGCCTAGGCCCCCTCCTTCCTCGTGTCGCCACAAAGGGAATCCTAAGCTATGAATGCATGCATGCCCCCCCAACCGAGGTTCATTCACCTAGCAAAGTGCGAAGTAGCTAGCAGCCCCCCTCCCTCGTGTTGGCACGAAGGGAATCCTAAGCTATGAATGCATGCCCCCCCAGCCGAGGTTCACCCTAGCAAAGTGCGAAGTAGCTAGCGGCCCCCTCTCCCTCGTGTCGGCACGAAGGGAATCCTGTGCTATGAATGCATGCCCCCCAACCGAGGTTCACCCTAGCAAAGTGTGAAGTAGCTAGCAGCCCCCCTCCCTCGTGTCGGCACGAAGGGAATCCTAAGCTATATATGAATGCATGCCCCCCAACCGAGGTTCACCTAGCAAAGTGTGAAGTAGCTAGCAGCCCCTCTCCCTCGTGTCGGCACGAAGGGAATCCTAAGCTATGAATGCATGCCCCCCAACCGAGGTTCACCTAGCAAAGTGCGAAGTAGCTAGCAGCCCCCTCCCTCTTGTCGGCATGGAGGGAATCCTAAGCTATGAATCCATGCCCCCCAACCGAGGTTCACCTAGCAAAGTGCGAAGTAGCTAGCAGCCCCCCTCCCTCGCGTTGGCATGAAGGGAATCCTAAGCTATGAATGCATGCCCTCCCCCCAACCGAGGTTCACTCTAGCAAAGTGTGAAGTAGCTAGCAGCCCCCCTCCCTCGTGTCGGCACGAAGGAAATCCTAAGCTATGAATGCATGCCCCCCAACCGAGGTTCACCTAGCAAAGTGCGAATTAGCTAGCAGCCCCCCGCTCGTGTCGACATGAAGGGAATCCTAAGCTATGAATGCATGCCCCCTCCCCCCAACCGAGGTTCACCTAGCAAAGTGCGAATGAAGTAGCTAGCAACCCCCACCCACCTCGTGCTGCCATGAAGGGAATCCTAAGCTATGAATGCATGCCCCCCCAACCGAGGTTCACCTAGCAAAGTGCAAAGTAGCAACCCCCCTCCCCCCCGCACACACACACACTTTCAGTCGGCGGGCCAAAGAGGCATATATCACCAAGATGGATCGATCGTAAAACGGACCAAGAATAATCCACCTTGGTCGTACACCATCTCTCTTGTTGTTGGTCAAAGTGATGGCCGTCCATGCGACCCCGGAGATGGGCTAGCTCGCCAATAATCACGCAAGTAGCTAGTCCCCGAAGACAACCACTACATGCGTGTGGCCCAAACATATGTATGGAGAGGTGTGTTTTTGAGTAACAATGGAACAACTTTGATGTGGCACCGTGATTTCGAACTAGAAATCCCCACACTGAGTGAGGGTTGATACCTCCATTTTGCATCATGCTTTTATATCGATATTTATTGCATTATGGGTTGTTATTACACATTATGTCATGATACTTATGCCTTTTCTCTCTTATTTTACAAGGTTTACATGAAGAGGGAGAATGCCGGCAGCTGGAATTCTGGGCTGGAAAAGGAGCAAATAATAGAGACCTATTCTGCACAACTCCAAAAGTCCTGAAACTCCACGAAAGTCAGTTTTGGAATATATTAAAAATATTGGGAGAAGAAAGCACCAGAGGGGGGCCACCCACTATCCACGAGGGTGGAGGGCATGCCCTACCCCCTGGGCGCGCCCCCTGCCTCGTGGGCCACCTGGAAGCCCCCGATGCCCATCTTCTAGTATAAGGTGTCTTTTGCCCTGGAAAAAATCATAAGGAAGCTTTCGGGACGAAGCGCCGCCGTCTCGAGGCGGAACCTTGGCGGAACCAATCTAGGGCTCTGGCGGAGCTGTTCTGCCGGGGAAACATCCCTCTAGGAGGGGGAAATCGTCACCATCGTCATCACCATTGATCCTCTGATCGGGAGGGGGTCAATCTCCATCAACATCTTCACCAGCACCATCTCCTCTCAAACCCTAGTTCATCTCATGTATCCGATCTTTGTCTCAAAACCTCATATTGGTACCTGTGGGTTGCTAGTAGTGTTGATTACTCCTTGTAGTTTTTGCTAGTTGGTTTATTCGGTGGAAGATCATATGTTCAGATCCTTTATGCATATTAATACCCCTCTGATTATGAACCTGAATATGATTTGTGAGTAGTTACGTTTGTTCCCGAGGACATGGTAGAAGTCTTGTTATAAGTAGTCATGTGAACTTGGTATTCGTTCGATATTTTGATGAGATGTATGTTGTATTTCCTCTAGTGGTGTTATGTGAACGTCGACTACATGACACTTCACCATTGTTTGGGCCTAGGGGAAGGCATTGGGAAGTAATAAGTAGATGATGGTTTGCTAGAGTGACAGAAGCTTAAACCCTAGTTTATGCGTTGCTTCGTAAGGGGCTGCTTTGGATCCATATGTTTCATGATATGGTTAGGTTTACCTTAATTCTTCTTTCGTAGTTGCGGATGCTTGCGAGAGGGGTTAATCATAAGTGGGATGCTTGTCCAAGGAAGGGCAGTACCCAAGCACCGGTCCACCCACATATCAAATTATCAAAGTCACGAACGCGAATCATATGAGCATGATGAAAACTAGCTTGACGATAATCCCTATCTGTCCTCGGGAGCGCTTTCCTTTATATAAGAGTTTGTCCAGGCTTGTCCTTTGCTACAAAAAGGATTGGTCCACCTTGCTGCACCTTTTTTACTTTTGTTACTTGTTACTCGTTACGAATTACCTCATCACAAAACTATATGTTATCGATAATTTCAATGCTTGCAGTGAATACCTTACCGAAAACTGCTTGTCATTTCCTTCTGCTCCTCGTTGGGTTCGACACTCTTACTTATCGAAAGGACTACGATAGATCCCCTATACTTGTGGGTCATCAAGACTCTTTTCTGGCGCCGTTTCCGGGGAGATCTACGCTCAAGTCAAGACATAGCAAGTACCCATCATAAACTCTTCTCCCTCGCATTACATTATTTGCCATTCGCCTCTCATTTTCCTCTCCCCCACTTCTAAAACGATTTTCGAAAACCTTTGCCTTTTCTTCGCCCCTCTTCTGTCCGATCTTTTGTTTGCTTGTGTTACCATGTGCCTTCTTTTTGCTTGCATCTTTGCTTGCTAAAATTTTATGGATCCTCATCCCCTTGCTAATATTTTTAAGAGATCCAATTATGATGAACCAATTTCTAGTGATTTGAGTGCACTAGATTATCTTTATGAGGTTTTGCTTGAAATTCGTGAAAAATCTGAAAATTGTGATGAAGAAATTTATGAAGAGATTCACGATAGCTCCTTGAATAAAAAGCATGATTGCAATGATTTTACTATAAATTCTCTTGATGTCAATTGTGCTAATAATATGTAAAACCCTAAGCTTGGGGATGCTAGTTTTGCTATGTCTACTACTTGTTGCAATGATCATGATTGGGGTGATTCTTCCTATGATCTTGAAAATTTATTTAAGCTCCATGATGAATATGAGATTAATAATAGTGTTTGCAATAATATTAAAAGTGGGTTTGGAGAGGTCATGACTTTAGTTAATGGTAATGCCACAATTTTGGAAGAGTGTCAACTTCGCATGCATGTGGATCGTGTTGAGAATATGTTATGTGAAAGCTATTTTGTTGAATTTGCCTATGATCCTACATGTAATTATTATGAGAGAGGAAAATATGGTTGTAGAAAACTTTATCTTACTAAATTACCTCTCGTCATGTTGAGATTGCTATTGTCTCTTTCTTCTTCCTTGCATATGCTAATTTTTGCTTGCTATGATAATTTGTTTGCTTATAAAATGCCTATGCATAGGAAGTATGTTAGACTTAGATGTGTTTACCACGTGTTCTATGATGCTCTCTTTGTGCTTTAATTCTTGTCTTTGATGTGAGCATCATTAAAATTATCAATGCCTAGCTAGGGGCGTTAAACGAAAGCGCTTATTGGGAGGCAACCCAATTTTATTTTTGTTTCTTTGCTTTTTGCTCCTGTTTAGTAATAAATAATTCATCTAGCTTCTGTTTAGATGTGGTTTTATGTTTTAATTAGTGTTTGTGCCAAGTAATACCTTTAGGATAGCCTACGGTGATAGTTAATTTGATCTTGCTGAAAAACAGAAACTTTTGCGCGCACGAAAATAATTTTCATAAATCACAGGAACGTGATTTTCAGTTGATTCTTTTTGCAGAAGATTAATAAACAAACTGCTTAGGACTTCCCAATTTCTTAGGATTTTTGTAGTTACATAAGTATTCGGAAGTTACAGATTGCTACAGACTGTTCTGTTTTGACAGATTCTGTTTTTCTTGTGTTGTTTGCTTATTTTAATGAATCTATGAGTAGTATCGGGGGGTATGAACCATAGAGAAGTTGGAATACAGTAGGTTTAACACCAATACAAATAAATAACGAGTTCATTACAGTACCTTAAAGTCGTGGTTTGTTTTCTTATACTGACGGAGCTCATGAGATTTTCTGTTAAGTTTTGTGTTGTGAAGTTTTCAAGTTTTTGGGTAAAGATTTGATGGATTTTGGAATAAGGAGTGGCAAGAGCCTAAGCTTGGGGATGCCCAAGGCACCCCATGGTAAAATTCAAGGACAACCAAAAGCCTAAGCTTGGGGATGCCCCGGAAGGCATCCCCTCTTTCGTCTTCGTCTATCGATAACTTTACTTGAGGCTATATTTTTATTCACCACAGGATATGTGTTTTGCTTGGAGCGTCTTGTATGATTTGAGTCTTTGCTTTTAGTTTACCACAATCATCCTTGCTGTACACACCTTTTGGAGAGACACGCATGAATCGGAATTTATTAGAATACTCTATGTGCTTCACTTATATCTTTTGAGCTAGATAATTTTACTCTAGTGCTTCACTTATATCTTTTTAGAGCACGGTGGTGGTTTTATTTTATAGAAATTATTGATCTCTCATTCTTCACTTATATTATTTTGAGAGTCTTTTAGAACAACATGGTAATTTGCTTTGGCTATAAAATTAGTCCTAATATGATGAGCATCCAAGATGGGTATAATAAAAACTATCATATAAAGTGCATTAAATACTACGAGAAGTTTGATTCCTTATGATTGTTTTGAGATATGAAGATGGTGATATTAGTGTCATGCTAGTTGAGTAGTTGTGAATTTGAGAGATACTTGTGTTAAAGTTTGTGATTCCCGTAGCATGCACATTTGGTGAACCGTTATGTGATGAAGTTGGAGCATGATTTATTTATTGATTGTCTTCCTTATGTGTGGAGGTCGGGATCGCGTGATGGTTAACTCCTACCAACCCTTCCCCTAGGAGCATGCGTGTAGTACTTTGTTTTGATGACTTATAGATTTTTGCAATAAGTATGTGAGTTCTTTATGACTAATGTTGAGTCCATGGATTATACGCACTCTCACCCTTCCACCGTTGCTAGACTCTCTAATACCACGCAACTTTTGCTGGTACCATAGACCCACCATATACCTTCCTCAAAACAGCCACCATACCTACCTATTATGGCATTTCCATAGCCATTTCGAGATATATTGCCATGCAACTTTCCACTGTTCCGTTTATTATGACACGCTCCATCATTGTCATATTGCTTTGCATGATCATGTAGTTGACATCGTATTTGTGGCAAAGCCACAATTCATAATTCTTTCATACATGTCACTCTTGATTCATTGCACATCCCGGTACACCGCCGGAGGCATTCACATAGAGTCATATTTTGTTCTAAGTATTGATTTGTAATTCTTGAGTTGTAAGTAAATAAAAGTGTGATGATCTTCATTATTAGAGCATTGTCCCATGTGAGGAAAGGATGATGGAAGCAATGATTCCCTCACAAGTTGGGATGAGTCTCCGGACTTTATGAAAAATAAAAGAGGCCAAAGAAGCCCAAATAAAAAAGTGGCCAAAGAAGCCCACCCCCAAAAAAATGATGAGAGAAAAAGAGAGAAGGGACAATGCTACTATCATTTTTACACTTGTGCTTCAAAGTAGCACCAAAATTACTATCCCTTTTTACACTTGTGAGGAGAAAAAATAAAAGAGGCCAAAGAAAAACAAAAAAATGAGAGGAAAGAGAGAAGGGGCAATGTTACTATCCCTTTTCTACACTTGTGCTTCAAAGTAGCACCATGATCTTCATGATAGAGAGTCTCTTATTTTGTCACTTTCATATACTAGTGGGAATTTTCGTTATAGAACTTGGCTTGTATATTCCAATGATGGGCTTCCTCAAAATGCCCTAGGTCTTTGTGAGCGAGCAAGTTGGATGCACACCCACTTAGTTTCTTTTGTTGAGCTTTCATACACTTATAGCTCTAGTGCATCCGTTGCATGGCAATCTCTACTCACTCACATTGATATCTATTGATGGGCATCTCCATAGCCCGTTGATACGCCTAGTTGATGTGAGACTATCTTCCTCCTTTTTGTCTTCTGCACAACCACCGTTCTATTCCACCTATAGTGCTATGTCCATGGCTCACGCTCATGTATTGCGTGAAAGTTTAAAAAGTTTGAGAATACTAAAGTATGAAACAATTGCTTGGCTGAAACCGGGGTTGTGCATGATTTAAATATTTTGTGTGATGAAGATAGAGCATAGCCAGACTATATGATTTTGTAGGGATAACTTTCTTTGGCCATGTTATTTTGAGAAGACATGATTGCTTTATTAGTATGCTTGAAGTATTATTGTTTTTATGTCAATATTAAACTTTTATTTTCAATCTTTCGGATTTGAACATTCATGCCACAATAAAGAGAATTACACTGAAAATTATGTTAGGTAGCATTCCACATCAAAAATTCTGTTTTTATCATTTATCTACTTGAGGACGAGCATGAATTAAGCTTGGGGATGCTTGATATGTCTTCAACGTATCTATAATTTTTGATTGTTCCATGCTATTATATTATTTGTTTTTGGATGTTTAATGGGCTTTAATATGCTCTTTTATATTGTTTTTGGGACTAACATATTAACCGAAGGCCCAGTGCCAGTTTCTGATTTTTTTTGCCTATTTCAGTGTTTTGCAGAAAAGGAATACCAAACGGAATCCAAACAGAATGAAACATTCGTGATGATCTTTCTTGGAACAAACGTAATCCAGAAGACTTGGAGTTGAAATCTGGAACTCCGTGAGGCGGCCACGAGGCAGGAGGGCGCGCCCAGGGGGGTAGGCGCGCCCCCACCCTCGTGGGCCCCATGGAGCTCCACTGGTACGTCTCCAACGTATCTATAATTTTTGATTGTTCCATGCTATTATATTATCTATTTTGGATGCTTAATGGGCTTTATTATGCTCTTTTATATTATTTTTGGGACTAACCTATTAACCGAAGGCCTAGTGCAAATTGCTGTTTTTTTGGCCTATTTTAGTGTTTCGCAGAAAAGGAATATCAAACGGAACGAAACCTTCACGAGGATCTTTTTTTGGGACAAACGCAATCCAGGAGACTTGGAGTGGAAGTCAAGGAAGCAACGAGGCGGCCACGAGGCAGGAGGGCGCGCCCAGGGGGAGTAGGCGTGCCCCCACCCTCATGGGCCCCTCGTAGCTCCTCCGACCTACTTCTTTCGCCTATATATACTCTTATACCCTGAAAACATCCAGGGGAGCCATGAAACCACTTTTCCACCGCCGCAACCTTCTGTACCCGTGAGATCCCATCTTGGGGCCTTTTCCAGCGCTCCGCCGGAGGGGGAATCGATCACGGAGGGCTTCTACATCAACACCATAGCCTCTCCGATGATGTGTGAGTAGTTTACCACAGACCTTCGGGTCCATAGTTATTAGCTAGATGGCTTCTTCTCTCTCTTTGGATCTCAATACAAAGTTCTCCTCGATGTTCTTGGAGATCTATTCGATGTAATACTTTTTGCGGTGTGTTTGCCAAGATCCGATGAATTGTGGGTTTAAGCTCAAGATTATCTATGAACAATATTTGATTCTTCTCTGAATTCTTATATGCATGATTTGATATCTTTGCAAGTCTCTTCGAATTATCGGTTTAGTTTGGCCTACTAGATTGATCTGTCTTGCAATGGGAGGAGTGCTTAGCTTTGGGTTCAATCTTGCGGTGTCCTTTCCCAGTGACAGCAGGGGCAGCAAGGCACGTATTGTATTGTTGCCATCGAGGATAAAAAGATGGGGTTTATATCATATTTCTTGAGTTTATCCCTCTACATCATGTCATCTTGCAAAATGCGTTACTCAATTCTTATGAACTTAATACTCTAGATGCATGCTGGATAGCGGTCGATGTGTGGAGTAATAGTAGTAGATGTAGAATCGTTTCGGTCTACTTGACACAGACGTGATGCCTATGTTCATGATCATGCCTAGATATTCTCATAACTATGCGCTTTTCTATCAATTGCTCGACAGTAATTTGTTCACCCACCGTAATATATGCTATCTTGAGAGAAGCCACTAGTGAAACCTATGGCCCCCGTGTCTATTTTACATCATATTAGTTTTCGATCTGTAATTCTAGTTTACTATTTATTTTGCAATGTTTATTTTCCAATCTATACAACAAAAATACCAAAAATATTTATCTTATTACCTTTATCATATCTCACTTTTGCAAGTGGCCGTGAAGGGATTGACAACCCCTTTATCGCATTGGTTGCAAGGTTCTTGATTGTTTGTGCAGGTACTAGGTGACTTGCGCGTTATATCCTACTGGATTGATACCTTGGTTCTCAAAAAATAAGGGAAATACTTACGCTACTTTGCTGCATCACCCTTTCCTCTTCAAGAGAAAACCAACGCATGCTCAAGAGGTAGCAAGAAGGATTTCTGGCGCCGTTGCCGGGGAGATCTACGCCAAGTCAAGACATACCAAGTACCCATCACAACTCTTATCCCTCGCATTACATTATTTTCCATTTGCCTCTCGTTTTCCTCTCCCCCACTTCACCTTTGCCGTTTTATTCGCCCCCTTTTTCCGTTCGTCTCTTTTCGCTTGCTTCTTGTGTGACCGTGTGTTAGATCGTTTGTTTTGCTGTCATGGCCAGTCCTTTTATCATTGTTAGTACTCCCGATAATGAAGTTCTTAATTGTAAACAAAGGGAGGGAGAAAATCTAAAAGATGCTTGGTACAGAATTAGCAATGCTCAGAATAGATCCACTAGGAAGCAATCTACTTCCGTGCTTCTTCGCAATTTTTATGTAGGCATCACTCCTTGGAACAGATATATTCTTGACACCATTATCGGAAGAAATTTCTTGGGTAGCCATACTTTTGATTCTTATAATGCTATGATAGATTTGTTTGGCCCACCACCTCTTTTGGTTAATGGAACTATTTTAACTTTGGAACATGTGATGCAAAGGCTTGAAATTATTGAAAACAAAGTTGCCACTGCAGAGTTGATTGAGAATTTGGATAAAAAGATCCACAACCAAATTACCCAATATGGATCTAAGGTAGGAGTTACTCTGAAATTTTTTCGAGAAAAAGAACCCATAGTTAATGAAAAGATAGATCAAGATTCCACTAGAATTGATAAACTTGAGGATATTATTACCAACTTAGGGTCTGCCTTTTCTGCCGTGAGAAACACTTCAAATCCTCCTACTACCAAAGTTGCCAAATTTATGTATGTTCCTAAAAATAAGGGTGGATCTTCTAGTAAGGAAAATGCGGATCTCAAATCAATAAGTGTTCATCCCAACTTTTTCGCTATCATTAAGGAACCTTTTGCTACAAATGAATTTCTTGATTTGTTGCCTAGGAGTTTGATCATTAATAAAAAGAAGGAAACTCCTAAAGGTTATAAGTGTTCAATTGAAGAATTGCCAACCAAAGATGACAATACCTAGATCTATTCTTATTTTTATGCCTAGCTAGGGGCGTTAAACGATAGCGCTTGTTGGGAGGCAACCCAATTTTATTTTTGTTCCTTGCTTTTTGTTTCTATTTAGTAATAAATAACCCAATTTTATTTTTGCAATCTTCACTTTCCAATCTATACAACAAAAATACCAAAAATATTTACTTTACTATCTTTATTATATCTCACTTTTGCGAGTGACCATGAAGGGATTGACAACCCCTTTATCACGTTGGTTGCAAGGTTCTTGATTGTTTGTGCAGGTACTAGGTGACTTGCGTGTTATCTCCTACTGGATTGATACCTTGGTTCTAAAAAACTGAGTGAAATACTTAAGCTACTTTGCTGCATCACCCTTTCCTCTTCAAGGGAAAACCAATGCATGCTCAAGAGGTAGCAAGAAGGATTTCTGGCGCCGTTGCCGGGGAGTGAGGCGCCTTTGGTAGGTGGAATTTGGTAAGGAAAAATTTATATAGTGCGCTGAAATTTACTGTCACTTGTTACTATGGAAAATAATCCTTTGAGGGGCTTGTTCGGGGTATCTTCACCCCGACCAGTAGAGCAAAGAGTTGCTCCTCAACCTACTGAACCTACTGAAAATGTTTACTTTGAAATTCCTTCGGGTATGATAGAGAAACTGCTAGCTAATCCTTTTACAGGAGATGGAACATTACATCCCGATATGCACCTAATCTATGTGGATGAAGTTTGTGGATTATTTAAGCTTGCAGGTATGCCCGAGGATGTTATCAAGAAGAAGGTTTTCCCTTTATCTTTTAAGGGAAAGGCATTGACATGGTTTAGGCTATGTGATGATATTGGATCATGGAACTACAACGGATTGAAATTGGAATTTCATCAGAAGTTTTATCCTATGCATCTGGTTCATCGTGATCGTAATTATATATATAATTTTTGGCCTCGCGAAGGAGAAAGTATCGCTCAAGCTTGGGGGAGGCTTAAGTCAATGTGATGTTCATGCCCCAATCATGAGCTCTCAAGAGAAATTATTATTCAAAAAATTTATGGCCGACTTTCTCTCAATAATCGCTCCATGCTCGATACTTCGTATACTGGTTCTTTTATGATGAAGACTATTGAATTCAGATGGGATTTATTGGAAAGAATTAAACACAACTCTAAAGATTGGGAACTCGATGAAGGTAAGGAGTCAGGTATAACACCTAAGTTTGATTGTGTTAAATCTTTTATGGATACCGATGCTTTTCGTGAATTTAGCACTAAATATGGACTTTACTCTGAGATAGTAGCTTCTTTCTATGAATCATTAGCTACTCATGTTGATCTCCCTAAGGAGAAGATGTTTAAATATCATCCTCCCATTGAAGTAAAAGTAGTTGAACCTATTAAAGTTGAAGAAAAGACTATCACTTATAATGTTGACCCTATTGTTCCTGCCGCTTATATTGAGAAACCACCTTTCCCTGTTAGAATAAAGGATCATCCTAAAGCTTCAACTGTGGTTCATAAGAGTAAGGCTAGAACACTTACACCCCCTGAGCAAATTAAAGTTGAACCTAGTATTGCTATGGTTAAAGATCTCTTGGTCGATAATATTGATGGGCATGTTATTTACTTCTGTGATGAAGCTGCTAGAATTGCTAGACCCGATACTAAAAATAAACATAGACCTGTTGTAGGCATGCCTGTTGTTTCTGTTAAAATAGGAGATCATTGTTATCATGGCTTATGTGATATGGGTGATAGTGCGAGTGCAATACCTCATTCCTTATACAAAGAAATTATGCATGCTATTGCACCTGCTGAGATAGAAGATATTGATGTTACAATTAAGCTTGCCAATAGAGATACTATTTCACCAATTGGGATTGTTAGAGATGTTGAAGTCTTGTGTGGGAAAGTTAAATATCCTACTGATTTTCTTGTTCTTGGTTCCCCAGAAGATGACTTTTGTCCCATTATATTTGGTAGACCCTTCTTGAATACTGTTAATGCTAGGATAGACTGCGAGAAGGATATTGTTACTGTTGGTTCACGGGATATGTCTCACATGATAAAGAATTGCCTAGTAAAGATGAAATTATTGGTCTTGCTTCTATTGCCATGCCTCCTAATGATCCTTTAGAACAATATTTGCTAGACCATGAAAATGATATGTTTATGAATGAAAGAAGGGAAATAGATGGTATTCTTTAAACAGGGAACTTTATTGAAACACAACTTGCCTGTTGAAATCCTAGGGGATCCTCCTCCACCCAAGGGTGATCCCGTGTTTGAGCTTAAACCTTTACCTAATACTCTTAAATATGCTTATCTTGGTGAAATGAAGATATATCCTATTATTATTAGTGCTAACCTTTCAGAGCAGGAAGAAGAGAAATTATTGAAAACTCTGAAGAAGCACCGTGCTGCTATTGGATATACTCTTGATGATCTTAAGGGCATTAGTCCCACTCTATGCCAGCATAAAATAAAATTGGAGAAAGACGCTAAACTGGTTGTTGATCATCAACGACGGTTAAATCCTAAGATGAAAGAAGTGGTATGAAACGAAATACTAAAGCTTCTGGAGGAAGGTATAATTTATCCTGTTGCTGATAGTCAGTGGGTAAGTCCTGTCCATTATGTCCCTAAGAAGGGAGGTATTACTGTTGTTCCTAATGATAAAGACGAATTGATCCCACAAAGAATTGTTACAGGTTATAGAATGGTAATTGATTTCCACAAATTAAATAAAGCTACTAGAAAGGATCATTACCCTTTACCTTTTATTGATCAAATGCTAGAAAGATTACCCAAACATACACATTTTTGCTTTCTAGACGGTTATTCTTGTTTCTCTCAAATACCTGTGTCTAAAGAGGATCAGGAAAAGACCACTTTTACTTGCCCTTCCGGTACCTTTTCTTATAGAGGTATGCCTTTTGGTTTATGTAATGCACCTGCTACCTTTCAAAGATGTATGACTGCTATATTCTCTGACTTTTGTGAAAAGATTGTTGAGGTTTTCATGGATGATTTCTTCGTGTATGGAACTTCTTTTGATGATTGCTTAAGCAACCTTGATCGAGTTTTGCAGAGATGTGAAGAAACTAATCTTGTCTTGAATTGGGAGAAGTGCCACTTTATGGTTAATGAAGGTATTGTCTTGGGGCATAAAATTTCTGAAAGAGGTATTGAAGTTAATAAAGGTAAAGTTGATGCTATTGAAAAGATGCCGTGTCCTAAGGACATTAAAGGTATAAGAAGTTTCCTTGGTCATGCCGGTTTTTATAGGAGGTTCATTAAAGACTTCTCAAAAATTTCTA
Organism: Triticum aestivum; assembly: GCF_018294505.1. Taxonomy (NCBI): domain Eukaryota; kingdom Viridiplantae; phylum Streptophyta; class Magnoliopsida; order Poales; family Poaceae; genus Triticum; species Triticum aestivum. Next base: position 542,269,621 of record NC_057802.1, read on the forward strand.
GGCCTCTGACTAATCTCTTACAAAAAGATGTTCCTTTTGTCTTTGATGATGATTGTGTAGAAGCATTTGAAATACTTAAGAAAGCCTTGATTTCTGCACCTATTGTTCAGCCACCTGATTGGAATTTACCCTTTGAAATTATGTGTGATGCTAGTGATTATGCTGTAGGTGTTGTTCTAGGACAAAGAGTTGATAAGAAATTAAATGTTATCCAATATGCTAGTAAAACTCTAGACAGTGCCCAGAGAAATTATGCTACTACTGAAAAAGAATTTTTAGCAGTTGTATTTGCTTGTGATAAGTTCAGACCTTATATTGTTGATTCTAAAGTAACTGTTCACACTGATCATGTTGCTATTAAATATCTTATGGAAAAGAAAGATTCTAAACCTAGACTTATTAGATGTGTTCTCTTGCTACAAGAATTTGATTTGCACATTATTGATAGAAAGGGAGCTGGGAACCCCGTTGTAGACAACTTGTCTAGGTTAGAAAATGTTCTGGATGACGCACTCCCTATTGATGATAGCTTTCCTGATGAACAATTGGCTGTCATAAATTCTTCTCATACTCCTCCATGGTATGCTGATTATGCTAATTACATTGTTGCTAAATTTATACCACCTAGTTTCACATACCAGCAAAAGAAAAAGTTTTTCTATGATTTAAGACATTACTTCTGGGATGACCCACACCTTTATAAAGAAGGAGTAGATGGTGTTATTAGACGTTGTGTACCTGAGCATGAACAGGAACAAATCCTACGCAAGTGTCACTCCGAGGCTTATGGAGGACACCACGCTGGAGATAGAACTGCACATAAGGTATTGCAATCCGGTTTTTATTGGCCTACTCTTTTCAAAGATGCCCATAAGTTTGTCTTGTCTTGTGATGAATGTCAAAGAATTGGTAATATTAGTAGACGTCAAGAAATGCCTATGAACTATTCACTTGTTATTGAACCATTTGACATTTGGGGCTTTGATTATATGGGACTGTTTCCTTCCTCTAATGGGTATACACATATTTTAGTTGCTGTTGATTACATTACTAAGTGGGTAGAAGCTATTCCAACTAGTAGTGCTGATCATAACACCTCTATTTAAGATGCTTAAAGAAGTTATTTTTCCGAGGTTTGGAGTCCCTAGATACTAAATGACTGATGGTGGTTCACATTTTATTCATAGTGCTTTTCATAAAATGCTTGCTAAGTATGACGTTAATCATAGAATTGCATCTCCATACCACCCACAGTCTAGTGGTCAAGTAGAACTGAGTAATAGAGAGATTAAACTAATTTTGCAAAAGACTGTTAATAGATCTAGAAAGAATTGGTCCAAGAAACTTGATGACGGATTATGGGCCTATAGAACTGCATATAAAAATCCTATGGGTATGTCTCCGTATAAAATGGTTTATGGAAAAGCATGTCACTTACCTCTCGAACTAGAACATAAGGCATATTGGGCCGTTAAAGAGCTCAATTATGATTTCAAACTTGCTGGTCAGAAGAGACTACTTGACATTAGCTCACTTGATGAGTGGAGAACCCAGGCCTACGAGAATGCCAAACTATTTAAAGAAAAAGTTAAAAGATGGCATGACAAAGGATACAAAAGCATGAGTTTAATGTAGGTGATTATGTTTTGTTATACAACTCTCGTTTAAATTTTTTTGCAGGAAAACTCCTCTCTAAATGGGAAGGTCCTTACGTTATCGAGGAGGTCTATCGTTCCGGTGCCATAAAAATCAACAACTTCAAAGGCACAAATCCGAAGGTGGTGAACGGTCAAAGAATCAAACATTATATCTCAAGTAATCCCATAAATGTTGGAACCAATGTTATTGACACCGTAACCCCGGAGGAGTACATAAGGGACACTTTCCAGAACATTTTAGACTCCGAAAAGGAATAGGTATGTGGTACGGTAAGTAAACCGACTCCAAAACAGTTCTAATAGCAATTTTTCTCCGTTTTGGAATATTTAAAAAAAAAAGGAAAATAAGAAGTAGTCCGAAAGGGACACGAGGCATCCACGAGGGTGGAGGGCGCGCCCCCTGCCTCGTGGGCACCTCGTGTGCCCTCCGGACTCCGTTTTGTTGCACGATACTTCTTTTGGTCGGTAAAAAATCATTATATAATCTCCCGAAGGTTTTGACCACCGTACCACGACGAAATCCTCTGTTTTTGTTTTGAGCTGTTTTTTGCCAGAGTTTCTTAAGGTCAGGCATCATGTCTCCCCCTCCTCCAACAACGTGGGCGACGATGCTTGGCTAATGAAGATAGAGACGAAGCGAGAAGAAATCGGGGAAATCAAGGGAGGTGAAAAGATCATGGAAGCCGCAGAGGAGCAAGTCCCCGCAGTAGGAGAAGAAGGCTTCTTTCAACCCTACTACAATCATCTCACCCCTACTGAAATTGAAGCTTTCAAGATGATTGAGCTAGCTCGAATACAAAACAAGTATCTCACACGTGAAAATATTTTGTTGCAAGAGCATATCACTGCACTCAAGGGCATTATCCGCAAGTTGGAGGATCTCCTACGCTCGATGTGCGACACCCCGTCATCAACAACTCCATCATCACCACCTCCGAAGAAAGAGACATAACACATGGGTATGGGCACTCCCCTTGGCAACTGCCAAGCTTGGGGGAGGTGCCCCGGTATCGTATCACCATCACACTTCTATCTTTACCGTTTTCTTAGTTCGATCCTTCTATCTTGCTCTAGTAGAATAAAGTTTAGTATGATCTAGCTTTGAGTTTTTGTGTTGATCCTTATCTATGTAATTGAGTCCGTGAGCTATATATAATAAAGATTAGTCTCGAGGGCTTGGTTATCTTGCTATGATCTAAGGGAATAAAAGAAAAAAGAAAGAATAAAAAGAAATAAAGAGATCATATTGATCTTATGGAGAGTAATGACTTCACATATAAAGTGTATGATGAATAAAAGTTGTCGAGAGTTGACAAACATAGTTTTGGTCATTGTTGCAATTAATAGAAAGTAATAAAGAAAGAGGGGTTTTCACATATAAATATACTATCTTGGACATCCTTTATGATTGTGAGCACTCATTAAAATATGACATGCTAAAAAGTTGATGTTGGACAAGGAAGACAACGGAATGGGTTATGTTTTCTTATATCCGAAAGAAATTATATTGTCATGGATCATCCAACATGTTGAGCTTGCCTTTCCCTCTCATGCTAGCCAAATTCTTTGCACCAAGTAGAGATACTAGTTGTGCTTCCAAATATCCTTAAACCCAGTTTTGCCATGAGAGTCCACCATATCTACCTATGGATTGAGTAAGATCCTTCAAGTAAGTTGTCATTGTTGCAAGCAATAAAAATTGCTCTCTAAACATGTATGATCTATTAGTGTGGAGAAAATAAGCTTTATACGAGCTTGTGATATGGAAAAATAAAAGCGACGGACTACATAATAAAGGTCCCTATCACAAGTGGCAATATAAAGTGACGTTCTTTTGCATTAAGATTTTGTGCATCCAACCATAAAAGCACATGACAACTCTGCTTCCGTCTGCGAAGGGCCTATCTTTTATTTTTGTCTTATACCTTATACAAGGGTCATGGTGATCTTCACCTTTCCTTTTAAAACTTTATCCTTTGGTAAGCACTATGTGTTGGAAAGATCCTGATATATATATCCAATTGGATGTGGGTTTTCATAAAGCATTATTGTTGACGTTACCCTTGAGGTAAGAGGTTGGGAGGCAAAACTATAAGCCCCTATCTTTCTCTGTGTCCGATTAAAACTTCATACCCATAAGTATTGCGTGAGTGTTAGCAATTGTGAAAGACTAAATGATAGTTGAGTATGTGGACTTGCTGAAAAGCTCTTATATTGACTCTTTCCGATGTTATGATAAATTGCAATTGCTTCAGTGACCGAGATTATAGTTTGATAGTTTTCAGTGAAGTTTCTATTTCATACTTTACATTGTGAATAGATTATTACTTTAGCATAAGAAATCTTATGACAATATATATATGTTGCTATTCTAAGAATGATCATGATGCCCTCATGTCTGTATTTTATTTTATCGACACCTCTATCTCTAAACATGTGGACATATTTTTCGATATCGGCTTCCGCTTGAGGACAAGCGAGGTCTAAGCTTGGGGGAGTTGATACGTCCATTTTGCATCATGCTTTTATATCGATATTTATTGCATTATGGGCTGTTATTACACATTATGTCACAATACTTATGCCTTTTCTCTCTTATTTTACGAGGTTTACATGAAGAGGGAGAATGCCGGCAGCTGGAATTCTGGGCTAGAAAAGGAGCAAATAATAGAGACCTATTCTGCACAACTCCAAAAGTCCTGAAACTCCACGAAAGTCAGTTTTGGAATATATTAAAAATATTGGGCGAAGAAAGCACCAGAGGGGGGCCACCCACAGTCCACGAGGGTGGAGGGCGCGCCCTACCGCCTAGGCGCGCCCCCTGCCTCGTGGGCCACCTGGAAGCCCCCCGATGCCCATCTTCTGGTATAAGGTGTCTTTTGCCCTGGAAAAAATCATAAGGAAGATTTCGGGACAAAGCGCCGCCGTCTCGAGGAGGAACCAATCTAGGGCTCCAGCGGAGCTGTTCTGCCGGGGAAGCATCCCTCCAGGAGGGGGAAATCATCACCATTGTCATCATCATCGACCCTCTCATCGGGAGGGGGTCAATCTCCATCAACATCTTCACCATCACCATCTCCTCTCAAACCCTAGTTCATCTCTTGTATCCGATCTTTGTCTCAAAACCTCAGATAGGTACCTATGGGTTGCTAGTAGTGTTGATTACTCCTTGTCGTCGATACTAGTTGGTTTATTCAGTGGAAGATCATATGTTCAGATCCTTTATGCATATTAATACCCCTTTGATTATGAACATGAATATGATTTGTGAGTAGTTACATTTGTTCCTGGGGACATGGGAGAAGTATTGTTATAAGTAGTCATGTGAATTTGGTATCCGTTCGATATTTTGATGAGATGTATGTTGTCTTTCCTCTAGTGGTGTTATGTGAACGTCGACTACATGAAACTTCACCATTGTTTGGGCCTAGGGGAAGGCATTGGGAAGTAATAAGTACATGATGGGTTGCTAGAGTGACAGAAGCTTAAACCCTAGTTTATGCGTTGCTTCGTAAGGGGCTGATTTGGATCCATATGTTTCATGCTATGGTTAGGTTTACCTTAATTCTTCTTTTGTAGTTGCGGATGCTTGCGAGAGGGGTTAATCATATGTGGGATTCTTGTCCAAGGAAGGGCAGTACCCAAGCACCGGTCCACCCACATATCAAATTATCAAAGTAACGAATGCGAATCATATGAGCATGATGAAAACTAGCTTGACGATAATTCCTATGTGTCCTCGGGAGCGCTTTCCTTTATATAAGAGTTTGTCCAGGCTTGTCCTTTGCTACAAAAAGGATTGGGCCACCTTGTTGCACCTTGTTTACTTTTGCTACTTGTTACCCGTTACGAATTACCTTATCACAAAACTATCTGTTACCGATAATTTCAGTGCTTGCAGAGAATACCTGACTGAAAACTACTTGTCATTTCCTTCTGCTCCTCGTTGGGTTCGACACTCTTACTTATCGAAAGGACTATGATAGATCCCCTATACTTGTGGGTCATCACGGGTTAGGTTGACGATGCATATGTATGTTACACCACACTTCAAGCCAACGATGGGGATTCATGCATGCGTGCGTGCATAGTATATGCGCTCAAACTTAAGGTCTGAATCTCACCATGACCTATACTACGATAACACGAACCAAATGAAGAATCCGCCATGGTAACCTATCTTGTTGTTGGTCAAGGTGATCATGGATGTCCACGCGGGCCCACGAATATGTAGGCTTATCGCCGATAACCACGCGAGGGAGTGTACCGTTCGAAGGCAACAACTACATGCATATGTATGGAGGTGATGCGTGCATGCATGTTTGAATACACAACATTGATGTGGCGCGTGCATCAAAAATCGTACACTAGCTCCCCACACAGAGCGAGATCTATTCATGATGTGTCGTTGTACTAGCCACTTCGACTCGATGGGAGGGATTCATGCGTACACATGCATGTGTGTGTGCTCAAACTATATCATGCATGTCATCCCAGAGCAAAAATAATAACCCCCTCCTAAGTCAAATTAACCTCTCTTGTTGTCAGGCAAAAAGTAGTGATGGACCAAGCGGGCCCACAGATGGAAAGCATCGATATCGCTGATAACCGCTTAAGTGGGTGCAAGAGGACAACCACCACCGCTTTGCATGTGGGCCAAACATATATATGTTGAACACCCAAAATGCACAACTTTGATGTGCCACATGCCTCAAAAACCGTAAACCATGCACCCACACAGAGCGAGGTTCATATCAAGCGTACTACATATGATGGTCCCCTTCCCCCCTCTTCACCGCATACTATATGCTCCTGCCGTAATATATGTACAACCCAAAAGAATCCTCGTCGATGGTGAAATTAATTAACCAAGTATGCGGTGACGATGTAGATCAAAGGGATTCATGCATGCATCGACGATGGCCTCGTGGGCCCACAGATGGAAGCGTCACACGTGAGTGTCCTAGCTAGGATATGCATGTGGCCCAAAAAGGTGTTGTGTGATGTTTGAATAACCAACTTCACAATTTTGATGTGGCACATGCCTCGGAAACCAAAAAGTCCCGAAACTGAGTGAGGTGTACTTGTTCACGGACGCGTACGTATAGTATATATGCTAGTCCCCTCCCACCTCTTCGACGCGTACTATATACCACCATAACACAAACAAAAAAGATTCAACCTTGCTAGTCAAATTAACCTCACTTCCGGTTGTTCGTCAAAGTGATGGACGACGACCTTGCGGGCCCACAGAAAGCGTCACACGCGAGTATCCAGTGTCGTGTAGGACAACCATCGACTGCATGTGGCCAAAACATTTATGTATGAAAGGGTTGTGTAATGTTTTAAATAATGATTTCACGACTCTGATGTGGCACCGGCCTGCCTAACAAAACGGCCAACCCACACGGTGGCTCACACCTCGTAGTGTACTGCGATCCACCCGCCACCCCCAGACGCACACACCCACACACACACCGTGAATCCACCACAACTACGATGCATGTTAAATTAATTATCCCGCGGTGAACATACATGTTACCAAAGGAGGGACGTTCTAATTTCAAAAAAATCACAGAGATCATTATGACGTTTTAGTACATTGATTGATTGATTTTCTACGGGTATAATGTGCAAAAATCAAATTTGAGCTACATGCACACGTGACAGTGCACCTAAACGGATTGCAAAAACACATGTGTCTCACTGGGTGCATGTTTACTCCCCGTGCAACAAATTTCAAACATTGAGAATCTTGATTTTTAAATTCTAGTACATCCAAAACTTATTTGAAGTTCATGAAACTTATCGTGTTGTCATATGGACACCAATACAAAGTGGCATTGTACCTTTTTTTGTCAAATTTGAGACCAGTTTTGATGTAATCTTTATCTATTTACAGATGAGAGATTATTAATAATTGGGAACCAATATCCCAAACAGATAATTTATTCGAACCGTGAGCGTTAGACCAACAATGGATACGTGCCATGCTTCGGTTAAGAAATAAAGCGGCATCATTAATCATCCAAATAGAAAAACAATATACGTGCCACCGCGCGACCCATGTGCCGTGCGAGCAGGCGTGATTTGACGGGACACATGTGAGCAGTCCGCCGCGCAGGCAGACGGGAAGGCGTGCGTGCAGGTGTGTGAATTGATGGAGGTGTGCTCGCTGTGCAGTGTCATCGGGAGGCGTGCGAGTAGCTGTGTGAAACTTTGGTAGGCATGCCAAGAGTTCGGTGCGCAGGCTCACCGGGAGGTGAGCCATCGGTTTGACAGCCGCCCGCCTCTCTGCCACAACTCCCACTACTCCATATTAATGGTGCGCCCGAGCGGCCGCACCCCCCATCCTCGCTACACATACACAATCCTCTCTCTCCGCTTGCATCCTCGACGCCGCTCTCAGTCCTCAAAGCCGCTAGTGTATGAGGATGCCGCCGAAGCGCCCCATCGGAGGGAGTGGCGACGCCGGGGCTGCTAAAGCACCGGAGCACGGCGTGGAGATGGAGACGGAGGTTGCCGTCACCGCCGGCGAGTTATCACTGCATCCTAACTTCGTCAACGGCGTCGAGCTTCCACAACCGGAGGCGGAGTTCCACACCGACTCCTACGACCACTCCGGCGACGACTCCGACGACCACTCCGGCGACGACTGCGACTCCGACGGACAGCTGGTTAGTCATCTATACCCATTTATGTGTCAAATAGATCATAGGGTTTCTCTGGTTACTCCTCCTCCCCCTTTTTGGAATAGAATCTTATGGTTATGTTCTCCCAATCCATGAAATCTGAGTAAGTTTCGTTAGATCCGGGTAGTGTATTGATTGTTTGAATGGTACAGGTGATAAGTGATTAGTTGTTTCATCTGTGCAAACGATTTCTGCTAGTAATCCGACTAGGGTTAGTGTTCGTGCTAATAATTCCTAGCCAGGGCTTGACAATTGATTTTGAATGACCTACATATGTTTGTGCCATTATTTTCTTCAAGATTGGTCTGTACATAGACGAGTGTGCTTAAAAATCGAACCATAATCTCTGGATATGTATAAATAAATAGCCATAAATTCCTAATCCTACTTCCCGGCATGTAGTCATTGATTTGATGCCAAGTTTGATTTACTATTTGTATAGGTGTTGTTTGACGACGTCGACAGCAAGGATGAAGATGGGCAGAGGAGGTACAAGAGGCAAATCCTGAGGGAGCTTTATGCGAGAATGCATAACAGGCATATTAGGACCTGGAATGGCGGCTATCGATGCCCATTTTGAAACCACAAGCTTCATGACGCGTATCTAAGTGTTATGGCGCATGCAAGAGGACGGGCCATTGGCTCCTTCAAGCAGAAGTATTCTCGCAGGGTGGCGCACTACGTGTACACCGAGTAGCTGGAGAAGCTTCAGGATCGTGCCGCATGTGAGATGAGATGTGGGATGGATCGAACTATGTACGCTTGAGTATGCTTAATGACGGTTGAACTATGTACTTATGGTTGAACTATGCTTATGTACATGTACGCTTATTATCTATGTCTGAATATGTTAAATATTTCGTCAAAATTTCAAATGGGGACCAATAAACCAGGACGGAGGTAGTACGTCAATCACACACGATTCCCAAAATTGGAAACGTGTGCAATGACTTTCATTTTGCCTGCTGCGTCAATCACACACGGTTCGCTCTAGGAAACCATCGCCCCGAAATTCTTTGTGGGACAGAAAACCCTCACCACCCAATTCAAAAAAGAAACAAGAAAACCCTCACCATCCCCACATCACAAAAACCCTCACCACGCCCGCCACCCCCTCGGCCCCTTCGGTATGTTCCCCATTCACACTTGCACAAGCTCCTCCGCGTCTATGCCATGGCACCGCCTATCATGGCGGTAAACACTTAGCTCGACGCCTGCCGCCGCCGCCAGGCTGCCGGCAAAGCCCACCGCATTTCGCCACTTCCGCTTGCCGCCGCCTATCGCCATTGACTTTCTCGACGCTGCTCGCGGTCGACCCAGCTCCGCTCGGGTGGGGAATCTGCCGTACTGGGGGTTCTTTCTCATGGATGACAAGGTAACTAATTTAACGAGATATTATCTCATCTCTTATCCCAGTTCATCTGCCTCCTTTAATCACCCGGCGGAAATCGCCATGAATTCATTTTTATTCGAGCTGATTTGAGGGTTTTCTTTCATTAATAGAATGTACAGTGCGTCGACACTTCAGGACTTTGTGACCGCCGCCAGAGGTTCCATCTCACCGTACCAGATAACTTGAGGACGCACGCGGTATGTTCAATCTCACCCTAAATCGGTTGGCATGGCCTACTTTCCTGAACATATTCTAAATATTGCTACATTTGGATAAAAAGGTGCCACATGCACCATATACGTCAAAGGGTATTTTCCCCCTCTTCTTTCTATATTTCCAAATTAATGATGTTTGTTCTTTCGATTACTCTCATATTTCCATGACATCATGTTTACCCTATCTATTTAATTATAGATTTTTGTCCTTTGATTTCAACAGCTGTACAGTTCTTTCAATTTGGGCCCATATTTGCATGTTACCATATTTTCTTTAAGAATCCTACCATTTTCTGCAGAACATCCCTTGCTATGCAACATGTTATGTAGTGCACAATTTTTCCCTTTACATAGATCAAGGCTCCATGGATGTCATACTGCACACAAACCACAGATTTACAATCGTTTCTACTGTTAGACTTGATTAGCGTGGTGACTCCTATTTTGGCACTGGCTTTTGGAATGAAATTGCAAAGTTTTGTGTACTGAAAGCTGGCACTAAAATTGCACTGCACATAAAAGGGCCTGATCAGGAGATATATGCTAACTTCCCCGACAAAATCATCCGTCCAGACTTTGTTCGAAGTAAGTTTTCTTTTCAACTATCTGCATGTTGACTTACCCAGCAATGTCAAATGAATTGTGTAGTATTTAAGCAACCAATTGTTATTCCCTTTTCTTACTATATTCCTACCTAATAACTTCTAGTTACCAATACACTTTTCTATTGCCCTGTTTTAACTAAATATTCCCTGTACTCCCATTTCTATCAGAAAGCGCCGCTGACAAGGAGACTCCGGAGGTGGAGAACGGGGCTGCCAACAAGCGGAGGCGGGGCGATCTAGAACCGCAAGCGACTCCAGCAGGCCTAGACTTCATCAGCAGCCTCCCCGATGATATGTTGAGAGTCATCATCTCCCTCCTCCCAATCAAATATGGGGCGCAGACAACCGTCCTTTCCTGGCGGTGGCGCCCCCTATGGAACTTCAGCCCTCTCGACCTCATCGACAGCCACGAGCTCTGCCATGGTTATCGCAAAGGCTTGGATGTGTTCTCCAAGATCCTCGACAGTCACCTTGGCTCAACCAAAGGCCTTAGAATGGGCAAGTTCCGTTCCAACGGCAAGGACCGAGCCAAGCTTGACGACTGGTTCCGATCCCCCGCCCTAGATCAGCTCGAGGAGCTCACTTTTGATGATGGGCATATGCGGTCGCTGCCAACGTCTGCACTCCGCCTCGCGCCCACGCTGCGCGTCGCGAAGTTGAGCAACTGCGACCCCCCCTTAATGACGCGCCCGCTCTTATTCTACCAAGACTGAAGCACCTCGAGCTCGTCGCCGTCTGCCTCTAGAACGGTGACATGGAGCGCCTGCTCCGTGGCTGTACTGCACTCGAGTACCTTCGTCTTCAGGCGATCAATGGGTTGAGTAGCTTCCACATCACCTCCATGACTCTCCGGACTATTTATGTGTGTTGCTGGTGCGGCAGGAAGACATCACAAGATGTGTACCATAGTATGGTCATTGAGGACACATCTGCACTTGAGAGATTACTTGTAGTTGATCAAGAATGCCCAACAAGAATCAATGTCATTTCTGCGCCGAAACTGACAGTGGTGGGCTACTCGTCTCACAAATACTCCGAACTTGTTATTGGATCCACACCCGTTCAGGTACAACAGCCGCCTTCTACCTCTCCTTCTACAAATTATGTAGCGACCCGACCCGAATGGATCAAGTCTCTGTGCTTAAGTGTCATCCCTGGATCGGTATGCTGACACACACAATACTCGAGGATTTATAACAGAGGTAAATCACATGTATAAAGTAACGTAAATACTATTACCTCAATCCAAATAGCGGAAGTAACAAGGTTGTGGATTCCCATCAACACCAACGGCAAAGTTGAGTGTAGAAATCGTAACCCTAACGAATCACTTACTCGTCGTAAGATATCCTGCAACATGAAACGTTGCAGCCCGAAAATGGGTCAGCACATGGAATATGCTGGAAAATTCACACCATAGAGAAATGATGAACAAAGGCTATCAGTACATGCATATATGGCTGGTGGAAAAGCTCTATGGTTATAATGTTTTTGCGAATAGCCAATTTTTCCCTACTTCAAAGGAATAAATTTTATTTAACTATCATGGTGGTTGTGAAACATTGAGATGGTTGACAGCATCTCAATCCCAATTAAGAACGTGTTTAAACCCAAATCAAATTTAAATTAAGTAACATGATGAGATCAACGGGATAATCCAAGAACTAGATACTCAAGATGTCCATAACCGGGGACACGGCTAATCATGATTAGTTTGTACACTCTGCAGAGGTTTGCGCACTTTTCCCCACAAGACTCGATCTCCTCCGTTGGATTTCTCGCACTACATGGTGTTTGAGAAACGGATGATCGAGACACAGTCTTTCAGAAGCATTTACTCTCTACTCCGGGCAGACCGTTACACCTACAATCCCCCTACATCTGCTAGTCCACCTCTTCAAGGGCTCACACAACTTACTCAACTATGCCAGAGCCCATAATGGCTTGTGGCTGCACACGGAAGTTTCTAGCATGAATAATCTTATGATCCCTTTGAGTCTGGGTGGCGGTCCTTATACAAACAGACAACACTGGGTTCTCCAGGTGCCTCAATCCACCCAGATGTGAGTTTTAGTTGCCACCTTAAGTAAACCATTATTAACAATCTCACATCTGTCATGAATATCTCTCAAACCCAATCCACGTCTACGAGCATAGCATGACAATATAATAGCAACGTAGAAGTAACTCCCAAGGGTTTGATTGTAAACAGGGCAATAGGTACTACCTCATCAACTACTTCCCAATACCCACATGTTAATCAGATCCTAATCATGCAATTGTTTGAGGGTTGAATCTAATGCAAAAAAAACTGGGTATGAAAGGGGTATGATCAAAGTGTGAACTTGCCTGCAATGTTGATGAAGATGATTCGCACTCAATACTCTGGATAGATCTACTCGTCGCACTCCGGTCAATCTATCGTAAGCAAGCAATGGTAACCACACATAAGCAATCACTCAAAAGATCAAAAAGAACGAGGAAGACACTTCGGAAAACATCAAAACCAAGCAAATAACTCTTGCAACATAAAACAATTTCTAACAGTACCAAAATTATGTGAATTTGGCCTTATCAAAAAGTTTAGGTCAAGAGCTTCGCTTTGCAAAAACAATCAACTGAAACGGAGTTACGGAACTTAAGTTATGAACAAAATAAGTTTGAATACGAATTTGAACAAATTTCGAAATTTGAAAATTTCAAAAAGTTGACGTGACAGGTTAACTGGATAGGTGAAAACAAGACGAAACTATAGGCGCTGGTTTCATCTAATTTGGATGAACGAGTAAAAAGTTATGGCTATTTGAAAAATCAGGGCCAAGCTGTTTTGCAGAAAATAAATAGCTACGGCTAAAAAAAATTAGGTCTAACACATAAATACAAAGAACGAATAAATATACCTTTATAAGGTATAGAAAAGACGACTTCGGGGTGTGGAGACAACTTCTAAAAGTCCCGCCGGAGAGGAGAAATATATTTTTAGCTAGTCAAACCAAAATATTGATTTAACCCGCAATGAATAATTTTTGGAGGCTTTATGGGTCTATATTTATAGGTGGAAAAGAGGTTTAGGGGTTAAAAGCTAGGCAATGTGGGACTAAACGTAGACGAAAAGACAAAAAGGGAGCGCCTCGCATGGGCCTAAAGGCCTTAGCGGTTCGGCCGGCCGCGCGGCAGTTTTTTTTTCTTTTTTTAGCAATTGAAAAGAAAGAAAAGAAAGAAAAAAAAACTATAGAAAAGAAATATGGGGAGGAATATGGCCGGCTGGGCCTGGCCTATTTAACAGAAAAAACAATGGGGCGCCAAAAGCTACTATACTGTGCATGAGGGCGACATATAGTCACAGAGTACGCGCATGTAGTTTTTTTTATAAATAGAGACAGGAAAGGAAAAACTGAATAAAGAATATAAAAATGAAACTTTATATAGGCATATTATATATCACAATTTGAAGAAAAAGATTTCCTACAATGTGAACATTTTTGTGAAGTCAAATAAAATCCTCACAAATTTAAATAAAGCAAAGAGTGCTACTGCCTTAATAAAATCCAATACAAATCATTTTAAAAATACCAAAATGTTTTCAAATTTATTTTTCTCCAATTTTTTGATGTAGGGAATCATGTTACCCTATTTTCTGTATATTTTTATTTTGGAGAAAAATAATTTGAATAAAACTCAAATAACTCCAATATTGAAAAATAATTTCAATGGGACTTTGAATTTAATCCTTTGAAACTCCCAACTCATATTTCATATGTTTTGAAGAAGTCATATTATCTTCTCTCGTGAAAATCATTGAGTTGCATAAAGTTTCAGAAATGGGAAATATTTTCAAATGAAATTCAAATATTTTCAACACCCCTTGTCATTTAAATAAATGGAAGAAGTCATGTCATCTTCTCTCCAGGGCTTTGTGGTGAAAAGAATTTGAATTCATGGAGATCATAAAAGCAAAATGAAAGTTTGGGAAAGTCCTTTTATTCCCTCTCATTTAACTTTCAAAAGATTTCGAATTCCACTCACTTTCAGTCAATCAATCAAACAATCAATCCAATCTATCTGTTATTATAACATTCCAAAATTTAGAATTTTGGGATGTTACAAATTAACATTATTTCTAATTTTGAAGATGTTTGTTCGTTTGTCATTCAGAAAATGATTCCGACAAGCTTGACCCTGAAACTGCGCACAGTGAAGGTCTTGGCACTAGAATCTATCGGCCCCAACCTGGAGCAAGTTGTCAGTTTCCTAAGATTCTTTCCGTGCCCGGAGAAGCTATATATCGAGGTGATGTTCCTTTCCTGTTAAATGTTAACCATAAGGAAGTTCAATTTGTGACACCTTTTTCCAAGTTTACAATGACAATGTACTACGATTTCTGAAGGTTCTTTTGGAGGATTTCAGTACATACATGCCCCCCCATATTGGTTGCTTGATCCATATGGTTACAATCAATAAGCATTTCTCCTTTGGATTCATCTGTACTAGTTTTCTTAGGGAACTTTTAATCCACTCCAACCTCTTGTGAAGAAGGCTACATTTTTCTAGAATGTAATCAAATGCCCATGTTAATCATCTCAGATTGAAGATGGCATGTTAGTGCATTTTACAAATCCTGCAAACCAAATAGGCCTGTAGTAATGTTCAAAACTGCATGTAGGCACTAACACGTTTTCTTCTTTTGTAGATAAGATTAGGCCCAGTGGTGGATAATGTGATACAATATAACTATCACGTCGAATGCCTAGATCTGCATCTCTCAGAAATTACTTTGAACTCCTACCGAGGGACCTTACCGGAGATTATATTCGCCAGGTTCTTTGTTCTCAGAGCAAGGGTGCTGAAGGAAATGAGGTTTGCCCTACATTTATTTCGCAAAAATGAATGGTTTGTTGATCAGTGTCGGCGCCTCGGGCAGAATGGAGTAGGCTCCAAAAATGCTGAATTTCATTTTGGAACTTCAGATGACAGAGTAATCGGAAGTCATCGTGTCAACCCCATACATGACTTCTGAGTGGCTGACCCCTTTGCAAAAATTGTGAGGTTTCGAAACCAGACTTAGAAGCGGTAATATTAGTTTGAACCTCTCTGATATCCATGTTCAGTGGATCAGCGCCAGCGTTTGCAGCTGATGAGCTGAATTTCATTTCTAATATCAGTTTGAACCTTGTAATCTTCAAATTTGAGCCATATATCTCTGGAATTTGAACCTTGTAACATTTCGAGCTTTTGTGCTACAATCGTTGAAATGGCATCGTATGAGACTCGTATATTGCTAGCACTATTTTGACCTTAATATGCAATGGTCTTAGATTTTATTAACCATTATCGAATCTGTTTACCTTGTCGATCTCACAGGACACGATCTGTATAGCTAATAAGACTGCGATCTTCGACATTATTGCACACAGTTGGTTTATTCCACCGTGTGCACTGTAGAGCGCATAATTATCGCACTCGAGTGTCCATCATCACCCTTCTGTGTAACTTTGACCTCATCACCCACGGGTAAACTTATGACCGAAGACATTCCACACACTTCGTTTTTACAAAGCTTTTTGCCAATAAATGCCCACGATTTGTCCCTCTTCTAGCCGACGCGTGGCCAAACTAGCCGGGCGGTAAGCTTGCACGGTAAACAGCGCGGTAGCGCAGGAATAGGCTCACCGACGATACATCTAGCGCCTCTTCGAGCCCACGCGTGCGGTGCGGTGTTGTCAAGCGTGCACTGGAATCCTCCGCTATGAACGCCGTGACAAGACGTGACGACGAGCAGCAGTTCACCATGCGTGCCGTGGTGGACACCCACAGAAGGTTCATGGACCTCTTGGTGGTGTACACCAACGACCCGGTCTGGGTGGAGCACCCCATCCACATCATGGAGCTGTTGCTTGCCGAGGAGAAGTACAAGGTGGTCGGGTTCGACCTCGAGTACACTCGCGCTCGTGCCGGGTCTCGTCCCAAGGCCGCTGTTGCCCAGATGTGCGTGCGCCACAACGTCCTCGTCTACCACTACTGCCTGGCCACAAGGCCTTGTGAGCGTTTCGCCAGGTTTGTCAACAGCCCCCACTACATGTTTGCTACAGTGGACATCACCAATGATGTAAAGGCGCTCGAGAATTCGGGCATCGCCTGCCAGAATCTTGTCGACATCCAGGGCAAATACAAGATCTGGGGCAGCAAGGAGCATGAGAAGGAGTCACGGGTTCACCTCGCCGAGGCCATCATCGACCCCTACTACAGAGACATGAAGGATTCGTGCAACAAGGACAAGCGTGCCTAGCTCTCGGCCTGGATGGAGAAACTCGACAAAGCTCATGTCGTGTACGCGACCAAGGAGGCGTACACGAGCTACGACATGTACAGGCGGATCGTTGACATGAGGAAGTGCCTCCTTCCCCAAAACGGCCAGGGATCCAGCCGGAAGCAGAGCAATGGCAAGCGTCGTTGCAACAATAAGTAGATGATTAGATCCTCGTTTCTCCTACTTTAGTATGCATGTAATTGCTTACTTTGGTGTGTGGAAATGTTATGTGTGTAGTCACTTGTGTAATTGTATGCTTAATTTGGTTATGCAATGCCGTCTTTTTAAGTATATATGTTGATGCTTTGTAGACAGAGTGTTGTGCGAACAAAGAAAATCACATCGCACACGGACTAAACAATGGAACCCGTCGGTGATGTTTTCATCAATCACTCACAATTGTATACCAGCAATCGTTTGCTCATAACACACACGGCTTGTTAGCAGTAATCGTCTGTGTTGCTATCGGTCTTCGCACACGTTTCTGATTACAGACCTGTTTGCCTCTATCACACACATCTTGTTCATTTGAACCGTTTCTGTTCTCATGTCTCAACGCAAACAATTCATCCAAGTGAACCGCATGCCGTATATCGCACACACCTTTGATCTGGCTGACCGTTTCTTTTGTGTTGCCTAATCACAAACAGTTCAACCGAGTGAACCGTATGCTGTACACCGCACACACCTTCATCTGGCTGCCCGTTTCTTTTGTTCCTCCGCATCGCACACAGTTAATTGAGCTGAACCGTATGCCCTGCATCGTACACGCAACTAAAATCTGAACCGTGTTTGATACATCCTCCATCGCAAACATTTTGCACCTTTTTGACGGGTTTTTTACACCACCGTTTGCGATTATGGCATCGCACACAGTTTCGTCGCAGGCTCTCTGACCATAGTGTCACGTTAGCAGCATCCTGCAGTAGTGAAGCTCCAACAACTCGGATGCCCTCTCCCAACTCTTTGCAAAAGGAGACTTAGTCATCTTGCCAAGCAAGCATGATTCGCATGTCTCGAACGACCCAAAGTCGGACAAAGTTAGGAGTCCATCATCATGGAGCTTCTTCATGCGCTTCAGACTAATGTGTCCAAGCCGGCAATGCCAGAAGCATGTCGGATTTATCTCATTAGGCTTATGCCTCTTGACATTCACGTTATAGACCGGTTCCGTTTCTAGATTCAATATAAATAGCCCATCAACAATGGGTGCATAGCCGTGGAACATACCATTCAAATAAAATGAACAACCATTATCCTTTAAATCCAGAAGGAAGCTGGAGATGCATCCTGCCGACCTCCAACGCAACAACTCTTGCTTTGTTGCCGACCCTGATGTCAATCTCCCCTTGTGCCGGACGCCTAGTTCTTACCAGCCCCTACATCGAGTTGCAAATATGAACAACCGATCCGGTATCAAATACCCAAGATCTACTAGGTATGTCAGCAAGGTAAATGTCTATAACATATCTAACAAGTGTACCTTTGCCTGAAGAAGCATTTCCGGCCTTCTTGCCATGCTTAGCAAGCCACTTGCTACAATTCCTCTTCCAGTGACCAGTTTCCTTGCAATGATAGCAAATGGTCTTCGAGTCCGGTCCAGACTTCGGCGCAGTGGCGGAGGTTACCATCTCCGTGCCCTTTGCCTTAGCCTTATTCTTGGACCAATTCTTCTTGAACTTAGCCGAGTTCTGCACCATCAACACTTGATGCATGCCTTTCTTAATATCTTGCTCTGCCAACTTAAGCATCCCATGCAATTCAGTGAGCTTCATATCCATGCCATGGATATGATAGTTCGAGATGAACGTCCCATAGCTAGCTGGAAGAGAACCCATAACTGCATGTGTAGCCAGATCATCCAAGAGCGGGAAGCCTAACCAATCCAAAGCCTGCACATACCCGATCATCTTGATCACATGCGGGCTCAATGGATCACCTTCCTTCAGCTTGCAATCCATTAAGGATCGCCAGACATTAAACCTTTCGGACCTAGCCTGCACCTGAAACATGCTCTTGAGACTCTCGACCATATCGAAAGCCCCAACATCTTCGAAATGCTGCTGCAAATCGGGATCCATACAAGCCAGCATGAGGTAGCTGATCTCGTTTGATTCATCAACGAGTTTCTGGTAGGTATTTCTCATTGTGGCATTAGCATTATCGGCAGGCTCCTCCGGAAGTGGATCCTCTAGAACATGTTCCTTTTTATCATGCTTGAGAACAATTCTCAAATTTCTATACCAGGTGGTAAAATTTGTTCCATTCAGTTTATCCTTTTTCCAGAATTGATTTCAATGCAAAGTTGGTTTGAGTAGGTGGTTCCATTGATCTACAACAGAAAATATGCAATCACTAAGCAATGTGTTTATGTAGAGTAGTTCAAGCCTTTAAATAGAAATACTTCCACTGAAGTCAACATCCCTCTGCAAACTCTCAGTGATTCAGGATCCAACTAGCGCACGGACTAGTGAGCTTTAGCATCACTGCTAGCCAACATGACTATCCGGTAAGCAACTCTTTGCTAATCGTATCTCTGTACGACTCTTATCGGTCGGGTAGGTATCTGATAACCCACAAGTATAGGGGATCAATTGTAGCCTCTTTCGATAAGTAAGAGTGTCGAACCCAACGAGGAGCTAAAGGTAGAACAAATATTCCCTCAAGTTCTATCGACCACCAATACAACTCTACGCACACTTGACGTTCGCTTTACCGGAAACAAGTATGAAACTAGAAGTACTTTGTAGGTGTTTATGGATAAGTTTGCAAGAAAATAAAGAGCGTGTAAATAAAAACTAGGGGCTGTTTAGATGAAGACACAACTAAATTAGTTTCAGTAAAGAGCTTTTTGTTACGAGAAAGTTATTTGTCCCTAGGCAATCGATAACTAGACCGGTAATCACTATTGCAATTTTATTTGAGGGAGAGGCATAAGCTAACATACTTTCTCTACTTGGATCATATGCACTTATAATTGGAACTCTAGCAAGCATCCGCAACTACTAAATATTCATTAAGGTAAAACCCAACCATAGCATTAAAGCATCAAGTCCCCTTTATCCCATACGCAAACAACCTACTTACCCGGGTCTGTGCTTCTGTCACTCACGCCACCCACCATAAGCAAATCATAAACATATTGCAAACCCTACAGCGGGAATCCCTCACGCTTGCGTGACACAGAGAGCACCATAGGACATCACCAATAATAAAACATGCAACTCAAACCAATCTTGATCATCAAATAGCCCATAGGAAAAAACGGATCTACTCAAACATCATAGGATAGCCATACATCATTGGGAAATAATATATAGCGTTGAGCACCATGTTTAAGTAGATATTACAGCGGGTAAGAGTGAGGTTACACCGCTGCATAGAGGGGGGAAGAGTTGGTGATGATGGTGGTGAAGTTGTTGGTGAAGATTGCGGTGATGATGATGGCCATGGCAGCGTTCCGGCGCCACCGGAAGAGAAGGGGAGAGGGGGCCCCTTCGTCTTATTCTTCCTTGACCTCCTCCCTATATGGGAGAAGGGTTTCCCCTCTGGTCCTTGGCCTCCATGGCGTGGGAGGGGCGAGAGCCCCTCCGAGATTGGATCTGTCTCTCTGTCTCTCTCTGTTTCTGTGTTCTCTCCTGCTGCCCTTTCACCGTTTCGTGTATATATGGAGATCCGTAACTCCGATTGGAATGAAACCTTCGCCGTGATTTTTGTACCAAA
Source organism: Triticum aestivum (assembly GCF_018294505.1). NCBI lineage: Eukaryota > Viridiplantae > Streptophyta > Magnoliopsida > Poales > Poaceae > Triticum > Triticum aestivum. The sequence continues at coordinate 542,290,214 of NC_057802.1, forward strand.
AATTAGCTTTGTTGCGGCCGAAGAAGGGCATCAACCGCCTTACGGGTGGCCCACGAGGGCCAGGGGCGCGCCCCAGGGGGGCAGGGGCGCCCCCCTGCCTCGTGGCCACCTCGGGCACCGTCTCGCGTGGATTTTTCTTCCGGAATTTTCCAAATATTCCAAAAAGAAGCTCCGTCCGTTTTTATCCCGTTTGGATTCCGTTTGATATGGATATTCTGCGAAACATAAGACATGCAACAAACAGGAACTGGCACTGGGCACTGGATCAATATGTTAGTCCCAAAAATAATAGAAAAATTTGCCAAAAGTATATGAAAGTTAATAATATTGGCATGGAACAATAAAAAATTATAGATATGACGGTGACGTATCAGCATCCCCAAGCTTAATTCTTGCTCGTCCTCGAGTAGGTAAATGATAAAAAAGATAATTTTTGATGTGGAATGCTACCTAGCATAATCTTGGCATGAATATTAAGACACGAGTGATTCAAAGCACTAGTCTATCATTTGACATAAAAACAATAATACTTCAAGCCTACCAATAAAGCAATCATGTCTTTTCAAAATAACATGGCCAAAGAAAGTTATCCCTACAAAATCATATAGTCTGGCTATGCTCCATCTTCTTCACACAAAATATTCACATCATGCACAACCCCGATGACAAGCCAAGCAATTGTTTCATACTTTTGACGTTTCTCAAACCTTTTCAACTTTCACGCAATACATGAGCGTGAGCCATGGACATAGCACTATAGGTGGAATGGAATATGATGATGGGGGTTATGTGGAGAAGACAAAAAAGGAGAAAGTCTCACATCGACGCGGCTAATCAACGGGCTATGGAGATACCCATCAATTGATGTCAATGTGAGGAGTTGGGATTGCCATGCAACAGATGCACTAGAGCTATAAGTGTATGAAAGCTCAAACTGAAACTAAGTGGGTGTGCATCCAACTTGCTTGCTCATGAAGACCTAGGGCATTTGAGGAAGCCCATCATTGGAATATACAAGCCAAGTTCTATCATGAAAATTCCCACTAGTATATGAAAGTGATAACTCAAGAGACTCTCTATATGAAGAACATGGTGCTACTTTGAAGCACAAGTGTGGTAAAAGGATAGTAACATTGCCCCTTCTCTCTTTTTCTCTCATTTTTTTTTTGGGCCTTCTCTTTTTTTTGGCCTTTCTCTCTTTTTTTATTTTTTTTATTTTTTTCGTCCGGAGTCTCATCCCGACTTGTGGGGGAATCATAGTCTCCATCATCCTTTCCTCACTGGGGCAATGCTCTAATAATGATGATCATCACACTTTTATTTACTTACAACTCAATATTACAACTCGATATCTTGAACAAAGATATGACTCTATATGAATGCCTCCGGCGGTGTACCGGGATGTGCAATGATCTAGCATAGCAATGACATCAAAAAACGGACAAGCCATGAAAACATCATGCTAGCTATCTTACGATCATGCAAGCAATATGACAATAAATGCTCAAGTCATGTATATGATGATAATGAAGTTGCATGGCAAGATATCTCGGAATGGCTATGGAAATGCCATGATAGGTAGGTATGGTGGCTGTTTTGAGGAAGATATAAGGAGGTTTATGTGTGATAGAGCGTATCGTATCACGGGGTTTGGATGCACCGGCGAAGTTTGCACCAACTCTCGAGGTGAGAAAGGGCAATGCACGGTACCGAAGAGGCTAGCAATGATGGAAGGGTGAGAGTGCGTATAATCCATGGACTCAACATTAGTCATAAAGAACTCACATACTTATTGCAAAAATCTATTAGTCATCAAAACAAAGTACTACGCACATGCTCCTAGGGGGATAGATTGGTAGGAAAAGACCATCGCTCGTCCCCGACCGCCACTCATAAGGAAGACAATCAATAAATAAATCATGCTCCAACTTTGTTACATAACGGTTCACCATACGTGCATGCTACGGGAATCACAAACCTCAACACAAGTATTTCTACAATCCACAACTACCCACTAGCATGACTCCAATATCACCATCTTTATATCGCAAAACTATTGCAAGGAATCAAACACATCATATTCAGTGATCTACAAGTTTATGTAGGATTTTATGACTAACCATGTGAATGACCAGTTCCTGTCATCTCTCTAAATAGATATAAGTGAAGCAAGAGAGTTTAATTCTTTCTACAAAAGATATGCCCACGTTCTAACAAATATAAGTGAAGCAAAAGAGCATTCTACAAATGGCGGTTGTCTAAGTGAAGAGAAACAGGCAATCCAAACTTCAAATGATATAAGTGAAGCACATGAAGCATTATATAAAGCCATACTCAAAAGCTATAACTGAAGTGCATATAGAATTCTATAAATAAACCAAGGAGTATATCATACCAGCATGGTGCATAAAATAAAAGAGAAAAATAAATGCAAAAGACGCTCCAAGATTTGCACATATCGCATGAACGAAACGAATCCGAAAACATACCGATACTTGTCGAAGAAAGAGGGGATGCCTTCCGGGGCATCCCCAAGCTTAGACACTTGAGTCTCCTTGAATATTTACTTGGGGTACCTCGGGCATCCCCAAGCTTGAGCTCTTGCCTCTCTTCCTTCTTCTCACATCGAGACCTCCTCGATCATCGAACACTTCATCCACACAAAACTTCAACAGAAAACTCGGTAATCCGTTAGTATAATAAAGCAAATCACTACTCTAAGTGCTGTTGCAAACCAATTCATATTTTATTTTTGCATTTTTTCTACTGTAATATAACTTTTTCATGGCTTAATTCACTGATATAAATTGATAGTTTCATCAAAACAAGCAAACTATGCATCAAAAACAGAATCTGTCTAAAACAGAACAGTCTGTAATAATCTGAACATTCACCATACTTATGATACTTGAAAAATTCTGCCAAAATTAGGAAAAATAAAAAATTTGTATATAATTACATTGCAAAAATAATAAGAACCATTTGACGTTCCAGTAAAAAATGTAAAATCACGCACTACAGCCAAAGTTTCTGTCCGGTACCGTACAAACCAACAAGCATTGTAAATATCCTAAAGGCAAACCTTGGCACATTATTTTTATAATACAATGGAATTGTACTAGGGGATAATTATTTTTGTTGAAAAGTTTCTGTAATCAAGATTCACAAAGTTTCCGTGAGCATGAACAAAGTTCAAGGCTAGCTCCCACTTCAACAATGCTCGTCTTTCTCACTTTCACTTTTCTTTTTGAAAAAGTTTTGGGTTCCCCTCTTTATTTTTGTTGTTTTTAAACTATATGAAAGCACTCAACAGAAATAAATGACTCTCTAAAACTTCCGGGTTGTCTCCCTGGCAGCGCTTTCTTTAAAGCCATTAAGCTAGGCATATAGTGCTCAAGGAGCGAATCCACCCGGATCCCAAGGTATATCAAAGCCAATTTTAATTAGCAATGATTTAGAATTTAGTAGTGAGCACAAAGCAACATATATCAAGCAATGACGAAGTCTAACTCTCTTCCTATGCATCGGCATGTCATAAAATAACAACTCATGCACACATAGTAAAGGCCAATGCATAGTATAAGCAGTTTCTTGCAATTTTACCTTGTTGGAAACATAGAGAGGTGGAGATATAGTTCCTCTCTCATAATAATTGCAAGTAGGAGCAGCAAGCACATGCATATTATATCTATCAAAATAATCATGTGCAATGGTAAAAGGCAACCCATCAATATAATCCTTAATAAGTGCAAACTTCTCCGATATAGTGTAGTTGGGAGAATTCAAAAAGATAATAGGACTATCATGTGTGGGTGCAATAGCAACAATTTCATGTTTATCATAAGGAACTATATCAAGTTCATCTCCATAAGCATAATTCATATTGGCCTCTTGGCCACAAGCATAGCAAGCATCATCAAAAAGGGATATTTCAAAAGAATCAAAGGGATCATAACAGTCATCGTAGCAATCATCCTTCGGTAAGCACGAAGGGGAATTAAACAATGTATGAGTTGAAGAGTTACTCTCATTAGAAGGTGGGCACGGGTGATCAATCCGCTCTTCCTCCTTTTGTTCTTCTCTCTCCTCCTCATCTTTTTCATCCAATGAGCTCACACTTTCATCAACTTCTTCTTCCATAGATTCCTGCAAAATATTAGTCTCTTCTTGGACATCGGAGACTTTCTCAATAAGTGCATTAATATCGGAATTGTATTCATAATTCTCATAGAAATATTTGAGGATATCTAAATTTTCAGGTCTATAAACCGAATCATCAAAATCTTCAAACTCTTTAAACATAGATTCAATTTCATAAGCACCCATAAAAGCAACAAATTCTTCTATTTGTTCCACATCATAGTAATCATATATACCATTAGCATAAGAAGCTAAGCTTTCATTATCATTAAATTTGCATAAAAAGGGAAGGTGTGGAGCCTTCATCCTAGAGCAACAAGTATAATCATATCTCAAGCATAGTTGCCTAGCATACCATTTCAACATATAAATTTGATCCCATAATAGTTTCCCTTTTTGTGTCAAGCGATAATCCCTAAAGTATTCACGTTGATCCAACGTTACTCCCATTACATAATTGAATGGGGTTTTCTCTGGATTATCAAAGTAGTACATAATATCTGTCACATAACGAGCATCGAGGGTTTTAGGAGGTTCCTCATCTCCATGAGTAGCAAGTACACCTAATTTTTTGGGTATTTCGTGTTCCATATCCATAACTAAATATAAAGAACAACTAAGAACAGCAAATAAAAATTACTTAGTGATAAAGCAAACAAGCACACACGAGAATATTCACCCCACGCTATTGCTCCCTGGCAACGGCGCCAGAAAAAGGTCTTGATAACCCACAATTATAGGGGATCAATTGTAGCCTCTTTCGATAAGTAAGAGTGTCGAACCCAATGAGGAGCTAAAGGTAGAACAAATATTCCCTCAAGTTCTATTGACCACCGATACAACTCTACGCACACTTGATGTTCGCTTTACCGGAAACAAGTATGAAACTAGAAGTACTTTGTAGGTGTTTATGGATAAGTTTGCAAGAAAATAAAGAGCGCGTAAATAAAAACTAGGGGCTGTTTAGATGAAGACACAACTAAATTAGTTTCAGTAAAGAGCTTTTTGTTACGAGAAAGTTATTTGTCCCTAGGCAATCGATAACTAGACCGGTAATCACTATTGCAATTTTATCTGAGGGAGAGGCATAAGCTAACATACTTTCTCTACTAGGATCATATGCACTTATGATTGGAACTCTAGCGAGCATCCGCAACTACTAAAGATTCATTAAGGTGAAACCCAACCATAACATTAAAGCATCAAGTCCCCTTTATCCCATACGCAAACAACCTACTTACTCGGGTCTGTGCTTTTGTCACTCACGCCACCCACCATAAGCAAATCATAAACATATTGCAAACCCTACAGCGGGAATCCCTCACGCTTGCGCGACATGGAGAGCACCATAGGACAGCACCAATAATAAAACATGCAACTCAAACCAATCTTGATCATCAAATAGCCCATAGGACAAAACGGATCTACTCAAACATCATAGGATAGCCATACATCATTGGGAAATAATATATAGCGTTGAGCACCATGTTTAAGTAGAGATTACAGCGGGTAAGAGTGAGGTTACACCGCTGCATAGAGGGGGGAAGAGTTGGTGATGATGGCGGTGGAGTTGTTGGTGAAGATTGCGGTGATGATGATGGCCACGGCAGCGTTCCGGCGCCACCGGAAGAGAAGGGGAGAGGGGGCCCCTTCGTCTTCTTCTTCCTTGACCTCCTCCCTAGATGGGAGAAGGGTTTTCCCTCTGGTCCTTGGCCTCCATGGCGTGGGAGGGGCGAGAGCCCCTCCAAGATTGGATCTGTCTCTCTGTCTCTCTCTGTTTCTGCATTCTCTCCTGCTGCCCTTTCACCGTTTTGTATATATATGGAGATCCGTCACTCCGATTGGACTGAAACCTTCGCCGTGATTTTTTACCAAAAATTGCTTTCTTGCGGCCGAAGAAGGGCATCAACCGCCTTACGGGTGGCCCACGAGGGTTAGGGGCGCGCCCAGGGGGGCAGGGGCGCCCCCCTGCCTCGTGGCCACCTCGGGCACCGTCTCGCGTGGATTTTTCTTCCGGAATTTTCCAAATATTCCAAAAATAAGCTCCGTCCGTTTTTATCCCGTTTGGATTCTGTTTGATATGGATATTCTGCGAAACATAAGACATGCAACAAACAGGAACTGGCACTGGGTACTGGATCAATATGTTAGTCCCAAAAATAATATAAAAGTTGCCAAAAGTATATGAAAGTTAATAATATTGGCATGGAACAATCAAAAATTATAGATACGACGGAGACGTATCAGTATCTCATACCTCGGCTCCCGACCTCCTTTGCCACAAGGCCTAAAACCGTTTTGATAGCCTTGTCAAGTTAACCAGATGTAGTGCATGTCCGTGTCGGATACGAACCCTTCAGTTCAAGGACACCTAGCAGCACCCCCATTTTATGAGCCCACTACTAGATGTACCTGACATGTGAAGGTGCAACATCAGGGATGGCAATTCGTTTGATACTAATGAGGGATCATTCCATCATTTTAACATGCATCTAAACAAGAAGCATAACAATCACATATAAACATATATTGTGAAATAGTATGGCTCCTTCATGGATATTCTTCCAGGTCGGCTCCGACTCCGATGACCATCTAGCCACTCCATCTTGTTTGTCACACCGGGACGCCAAGCCACCAACATGATCTCTATTATCCAACTACTACAACTAGTAATGAATATTACATAGAGTCACAAGTCGACACACATGTCGTTATACATGATAATGATAATACTTTGGCTCCTGCCGGTTGACAAACATGACGCGCAGGCCATGTATAAATTACACACATGCATCCCATACACATGAGCCATGCCATTCACATCAAGCCTGCAAAACAAAGTTATGCATAGAATCGCCGGTTTGCGTGATCGTTTACGAAATACAAGGCGCTATGCACACGGCGGTCCGGCTAGCCGGTTAGCGAGCGGGGTTCGAAGGGGCAGCGCCCAACGTTTTTGGAATTACATATCACATCTGTACTCCGTTCACACCGGACTTTCTGATCTGATTGATCTCATCGATCATTGTAAATCCGATTAGGATTTGCGTTTCACTGTTAACCCCGATGGCGGATACCAACCGGTAGGTGTAGGTTGTGTCACGACCTCATCAATTCCGATCATCAGAAAATGTAGCCTCATCAATCCCAAGTGCAGTTGATCTCATCAACCGTGCACATAGCCGATCTCATAAACGACGACATATCTCATCTGTCGCCTCCACATATCTAATATGCATATGATCTGAATCCAAATCCTATAGCAGAGGCTCTGATACCACTACAGAGTTCTACGGTAGGGTGCGTCGACTGCAAATTAAATTTTTTGTACGCGCAGAACAACCAAGATCATGCTACGGGAGATGGATCACAAATTGTACCACTAGACACGCAGTGCTGTGCAGCGGAAGAAGAGTTGGGGCAGCGCGTCCGCATGGATCGTCTCCTCCTCGTCCGATCTCCCTCGAATCACTGGAGCGGCACAGGTGCACCGCCTCTAACGGTATCTGTGCATGAAGGAGGAACACCGTGCGGCGGACTGCTAGGTCCGATCACATAGCCGACGGCGAGTGGAGGTGGCTATTCGCAACACATGCTAAACCTAATGACATTGCCGAAGCGATCGACCGCATGAGTGTACCGCACCCCCACTTTATATAGGCATTCGTCGCAGGCTCAATAGTTGGGCCTTGCATGGATCCTAAAGCCCACAAGTCTACTCGGTCACTATCCAAGTCCAGCTCGGATCACATCCGACTAGTGTCCTCAGCCCAACGTTGTAGGTTCCTTCCATTAAGCGTGCGACCCCTTAGGTTCATGTAGGCTTGGTCGCAGGTCAGATCACCTCTGACCTGCTCGGCTGGTAGCGGCCTCTAGCAAGGCGTGCTAGCCACCAAGTAGACAATGAAGCTCGTTAGGTGAACCTGTACAACATGCCACACTTCTGTTCCTTTTGCCACACGATATATGTTGTCGGGCTCAAGGCGAGTTTGTCATCCCTGTGCCAGCCCGGCCTCTTTCTCGTTCGAGTGATGCCGACCACAAACCGGATTATCTCATAATCCTTGTCGCATGGCCATGCTTATCCTGGTCAGATCACACGACGGGCCCAGAGTATATCTCTCCTGATCGGAGAGGCAAATCCCATCTTGCTCGACCATGTCTCGCGGCATGGGTCTAAACAAGCCCGAAACCTACCTTTGTAACTACCAGTTACGGAGTAGCATTTGGTCGGCCCAAAGCAGGTATGTCACCATCTCGGGTACATGCGCCAGCTCAGGTCTTAGGACATAGAACGTATATTGTACTAGAGACTCACAAACGACATATCGCTGCGTGATACATCTCCAACGTATCTATAATTTTTGATTGTTCCATATTGTTATATTATCATTCTTGGATGTTTAATAATCATTTTATATTATTTTTTGGTACTAACCTATTGACATAGTGCCAAGTGCCAGTTGCTGTTTTTTGCAGTTTTTTTACATCGTAGGAAATCAATAGCAAACGGAGTCCAAACGCGGCGAAACTTTTTGTGGATTTTTTATGGACCAAAAGACATCCAGTGGGCCGAAGAAGCACTTGGGGGGTGCTCCTAGGGGAGCACAACCCACCAGGGCGCGCCTGGAGGCCCAGGCGCGCCCTGGTGGGTTGTGCCCACCTTGGGTGCCCCCTGAACCGCCTCTTTACTCTATAAATACCCCAAAATATTCCAAAAACCCTAGGGTAGTCGACGAAAATCAATTCCAGCCGTCGCAGTTTCCAGAAACCACCAGATCTAATCTAGACACCATCACGGAGGGGGTTCATCATGTCCATTGGTGCCTCTCCGATGATGCGTGAGTAGTTCTTTGTAGACCTACGGGTCCGTAGTTAGTAGATAGATGGCTTCCTCTCTGTTTTGATTCTCTATACAATGGTCCCTCGAAGATCCATATGATGTAACTCCTTTTGCGGTGTGTTTGTTGGGATCTGTTGAACTTTGGGTTTATGATCAGATCTATCTTTCTATCCATGAAAGTTATTTGAGTCTTCTTTGATCTCTTATATGCATGATTGCTTATAGCGTCATATTTCTTCTCCGATATTTGAGTTTTGTTTGACCAACTTGATATATTTATCTTGCAATAGGAAGAGGTGCTTTGTGATGGGTTCGATATTACGGTGCTTGATCCCAGTGACAGAAGTGGAACCGACACGTATGTATCGTTGCTATTAAGGATAACAAGATGGGGTCGCTACAAAAAAAAGACACATCCGTGACATTTTGGGCCGAACGAATTTTTTTATGTCATGCTTATGACACTTCTATGATGATAATTGTGACAAAACGCGGTATCATCATAGATGTGGTGGGCTCCTACTTCTATGACAAAAATTCATTACAGAAAATGGGCTTTTCGTCCTGGGTGGGCCGGAGAAGCAGCTGCATGACATTTTTTGGGCCGTCCATGACGGGAAAAACCGTGGTAGAAGCGAGGACGAGGAAAATATCGGGGAGTTCCCGGTTACGGTGGGTGGTCGGGGCCGAGCGATGCGTGTTTCTCTCGTACACGTACGCGTGTGGGTGCGAGGCGTTGGTGTTGATGTCAAAACCGGCGGATCTCGGGTAGGGGTCCCGAACTGTGTATCTGAGGATCAATGGTAACAGGGGGAAACGAGGACACGGTGTTTACCCAGGTTCAGGCCCTCTTAATGGAGGTAATACCCTACTTCCTGCTAGATTGATCTTGATTAATACGAGGATTACAAGAGTTGATCTACCTCGAGATCGATGTGGCTAAACCCTAGAAGCCTAGCCTATGTAATTGTCCTTGTCCCCCTACGGACTAAACCCCACGGTTTATATATGCACCGGAGGGGCCTAGGGTTGTACACAATCATCTTGCATAGGAAGGAAATAGTACACCCGAACCTTAAACTTGCCATTCTACACGTACAGGAGTCCTATCCGGATACGAGAGATAATCTTCTGTGGTGATCTTCATGGCCCACCAGTCCGGCCCATAACAAGTAATCCGGCCACCCGAGGACCACTTAATCCAGGACTCCCTCAGTTGGGCTTTAACTGAACCCGAGCGAGGCGTTCACCTACTGAACCCGAGCGATTGCACTGCAGGCTACGCGTTACTGAACCCGAGCGATCGATCGATCTGGCTGTTATGCTGCCTCTTGATGAACAGTGAGCGTTGTTGGGGATTGGATGAACAGTTCCCGGTGGGGGTTAGATGAACAGGTCCCCGTGGTAGTAGAGGCCGTTGCCGCTGGATGAACAGGACCCTGATCGAGCCGGTTGGGGGTGGATGAACAGGACCCCGTGGAGGACTGGATGAACATCAGCCGGTGGAGGGCTGGTTGAACAGTAGCCGATGGAGGGCTGGATGAACAGTAGCCCATGGAGGGGTGGTTGAACAGGACCCCATGGAGAGGCCTAGTTGAATAGTAGCCGATGGAGGAGCGGTGGAGGCTGGATGAACAGGAGCCCGTGGATGAACAGTAGCTGGCAGAGGCAGGAGGGAGACGCCATGGATGAACAATCGCAGGTGGAGGGTGGAGGAGGTCGACGGTGGATGAACAGTAGCTCGTGGAGGCTGGAGCGAGGTAGTAGACGGTGGATGAATAGTAGCCCGTGGAGGCTGGAGCGAGGCAGTAGACGGTGGATGAACAGTAGCCCATGGAGTCCTGTTTTGCGGTACGCCACACCCCTCCCGATGAACAGGACCCCCGATTCGACCGTAGGAGGTCAAAGAGAAGTCCGTTTCCTCCGTTTTGCGGTACGCCAGACCCCTCCCGATCAACAGGACCCCGTTTCGACCGTAGGAGGTCCAAGAGAAGTCCGTTTCCTCCATTTTGCGGTACGCCACACCCCTCCCAGTGAACAGGATCCCGTTTCAACCGTATGCGGTCGAACACAAGGCCGTTTCCTCCGTTTTGCGGTACGCTAGGCCTCGTTTCGGCAGTTCCGTCCAAGACGGTTGGCTCCCGATGAACACAACACATTACGTTGCCTCCAGATGAACACGACGATGTAGTTTCTCTGTTCCGACCCAACCATGTACACGAGCCCTGGCCGTACGTATGCACGAGTAGGCGTTCGAGACCCCACACGTATGTACGTACATGGCCGTATTTACTTTCTTGCACCCTGGCTGTACGCACGTGTACATGCTACGTCCGTGCCTCTACTACGACACGTGCCCTTCCTGACTCGGCCACGGTTCATCGCTGCAGCCTGCAGACAGACGGATCGACCAGTATGTACATACACGTTCGCGACCAGAATGACAATGCTACGTACGCTTCGACCAGGTGGGTCCCGACTGTCAGTGAGGATAAGGAGGCACTTCCTTGCGTGCGAAGATGTAGCTGGTGGGTCCTAGCAGTCAGGGGGGGAACGTTTTTTTCGTGAAATACGATGGCCCGTCCGATGGGTCCCTGCTGTCGTTCCTTGACCACATTGACCACGCCGTGCCGAGAGCACCAAGGCGGTGGACAACAATGAGGACTAGGAAGGGGAGGATGCGGAGCCGGGGAGACGTGGCAGTGGATGCCCACGCGGAGAGGAGTACGAGGGTTGACTAGTTCGGCTGCGATGTGAGGCTGTCGTCGCCGCAGAATAATAGGGGGTGTGGGTTAGTAGAGGGATGGCCTGGCCAGCGGTGGGAGTAGTAGGGGGCGTGAGGCCTCCACGACAGCACAACCGGCCACGGGAGGCAGGAGCAGGCAGCACGACTGGCGCTGGTTTGGGCGGCTGGAGCAAGAAGACCAGAGGTTGAAGAAGCACTACGGCCGTTGGATGGACATCGTAGGGTCACTCGAGCTAGAATCGTTCATATTGACTAAGTTGACAATGCCCTACGACCGCATCAACTTAGTAGGCCCACAAGTCAGCCTCCCACTATGGTGGGTCCCAGCTAGCAGGGGGAGTATTCATTTTTTTGTGTTGACCACGCCGCGCCAAGCACATCCAAGGTGGTGGACGACGGCGAGGCCCTGGACGGCAACGAGCCGGAGATGGGAAGACACGGGAGTGGAGTCGCAGAGGGAGAGGTGTACGAGGGTTAACTGGTTCTGGTGCGGCGTGGTTCGGCAGTCGGTGGAGAAGAACAGGAGGTGTGGAGGGGTGGAAGGATGGCCTGGCCGGCGGTGGGGTAGCGCTTCACAATGAAGCGTGCTAAGCAGAGCTGCTAGCAGCAGGAGGTGGGAGCAGGTGGTCCCGGCGGCGCTGGTGGAAGAAGACGAGAGATTGAAGATGGATGGCGGTCGTTGGAGTCCAATGGCTATCGATGTCAGAATCATTTGTTGACTAAGTTGACAACGACTTGCGTTGGCTTCGACCTATTGGCCCACATTTCAGCCTCAAAAAATGTGGCACATATTCAACCAATTTTTTTCAAAGTTTACAGTCCATTTGATCTTTTTTTGAGAATTACAGTCCATTTGCTGGGCTGGGTGAACAAATAATGTAGCGTCCATGCGGCCCATTTTTTAAAACTACAGGCCATTTTCACTTTCTTGAAATACATGAATTTGTTGGGCTGGCTGAACAAATAATGTAGCGTCCATGAAGCCCATTTATTTTTTCCTAAAAAATCACAACCCATTTGCACTTTCTCGAAATACACGATTTTGCTGGGCTGATTCTAATTATAATGTTGGGTTGGGCGAAGCAATGTTATCAAAAAATAACAGGGACTGAGCATTTTGTTATAAATATATTAAAATAATAAGAGATTTATTATTACATTGGTCCTTAAATATTACCAAGCTTTTGTACACAATCACCAGGATTTTTGTTGCCTTAATGTAAAAAAATCCAAGATTTTATTGTTAAAAGAATATTTTTTTAAGTTAATAAGACGTGGGATATTGTTTTCTTATATATGTAAGTATCTGTTAAATATATGATGACAATAACAATAATATATAGTAACATATAAAATAATATAAATATATATAATATAGTTAGAAGGGAAACATAAGTTGGACCTGGCGTTCCTATTCTTATATAGAAAAATAGAACAGACCTCTGCGTTTTTTTCAAAAAAGTACATAAGTTGGGTTGTGGATGTTTCAGGAATAATAAAACCTAGGATGGGAGGTCCATAGGCCAGTCGATACATGACGACCCTCAAGAAAATACAAACCGGCATGTCGTGGGATGCACATGTTAAAAAAGAAAGCCTATACGGGGCAGCCCACAACCCAGCTGATACTTGCTGGCCCACTGATAATAAATGATACCTGCCAGCTCCCCAGCTTCCCGCAAAAAAAAGTAACTACGTTGAAGCACCACAAAAAAGGTAACTATGTTGACAAACCTGTGGGCCCTAACGTCAGTATAGCATTAGGAGGAAGTATTTTTTCAATGAGGCGCTTGCTTGGGTACGGCCATAGACTTGGTGGGTCCCGACTGTCCGCCTCTCCACGTACAGTCCTCTCCAGATTCCTCTCGTTTGTGTAGCATGTTCACAATGGCAGACAGCGGCACCGCGGCGAGCGCACAAAGGCGGAGGACGAGAACGAACCACCGGAGCCAGGGAAGGCATGCTACAGTAGTGGTAGATATTGTGCCTTATTTCTACCGAAACTACTGAACTAGCCCAGTGGCCAAGTGACACTACCCGACCGCTGTTCCGCCCGGGTTCGATTCCACCTGATGCAGTGAAAATATCTCCAATTTTTTTGCCTCTGCCATTATTGACATGTGGGTCCATATTGTCATCTACGCACACAACGTCCAACACTTGCCAAAACTTCATTCCTCGTTTTCTCTGTTTCTTGCACACTTGACATTGTGTGGGCATTTTGAAAATAGCATTTGACTGTGCATCATATGAAGATGTGCTATGCATGAATGTTGATCAGCATGATGTTAACTGGCTGGCAGTTCCATTTTCGACCATGAATAAAACTTCCAACATGATGTTATCCCTGTTTGAAAAGGGCGTGTTAATATAAATGCTCTGCCTCTGAAACTTGCAGTTTCTTATCTGAAACTGAAACTTGCAGTTTCTTCTCTGAGAATCACATTGTCTGCACTTTTATATGAAACTAGATTTTTAAGTGCTAAAAATAGATCTCTAGAATTCATAAAATACTTCATATGCTCAATACTGCAAATCTGAAATTCAATAGACATTCATATCTGGAAGCACTCTCAAAATACACAACACAAAACACAATTCACAACCTGCAAGTACTGACAACCCTAAGATCCTCCTGGCAAATCACAACCTGCCCGACTATTGGGTCGGGGAGGGGGGCAGTCCCCTCCTATTCCTTGGCGGCAGATAACCGCCCCGTGAGACGATGTGAATGGCGAGGGAGAGGATGGCGGGGAAGTGTCGTCGAGGCAACTGCTTTTCTCCTCTGGCAGTTGGGTTCGGTCGACGAAGACTCCACCGGCTCGCTCTAGCACGACACCTCACAAACGGCACCCTGTAGATGCTCGATCCTTCAATCTCTGGTGGATGCTCCATCTTGGATCGATACTCCCACCACCACGGCCTCATGATCAGATTTGGTGAATCTGTTTGCTCCATGGCCCAGAGGAGCAGCTCTATGTACTCCCGCGCGACTCCCTTCGGGAGTATCGTCGCCTTTTCGCTCTGTTGTAGATATTTGGCCATGGATGTGGCCGTCACCGCTAGTTGGTCCTTGTTGTCAAACCAAGACTTTATCTCCAACATCCTAGCTAGCTTCACAGGGTCGTCGTCTACGATCCTCATGTATTGGTTGTACTCCTCCATCGATCTACTTCTCCACAACACCTTCACTCCCCAGCGGTGGTTTTTGAATGGAAGAGGAGAGGAGCGGCGCTGGTTTTGGATTAGAACGGGAGAGGAGCATCACTGGTTTTGGATTGGAACAGGAGAGGAGGGGCGGTGGTTTTGAAATGGAAGATGTCGTGGTTTTGTCACGGAAGATGTCCTAGGGTGAGGACTTAGTCGTGAGGCCAGCGCATCTATGTAGTAGCTTGAGAGGTGTTGAGCGGAATCGAGAGACGCAACACAAGACGAGGATTTAGACAGCTTCGGGCCCCGGGAAACATCATCCGGTAATAACCCTACATGCTGTTTGAGGCTAGATCTCATTAAGCTCATGAGGGAGTCACCGTAAACCGGCTCTCCTCTAATTGTGTCTAGCCCTAGAGATTATTGATTGTTGCCTGTCCTTCTTTGGGGAGCCCTGCCCCTCCTTATATATGTTGAAGGGGTGGGCTATATGTGGAGTCCTATTAGGATTTGGACTAGTCTATCTCTAATACAAACCGGATACAAGTCTAGGTCTTAACTCCATGTAAAACAAATATTCCTCACGCCTTTCCTCTTAAACCGGCCCACCATAGTATGAACCGGCCTTCATGAACCGCCCGTTGGGCCACCGGGTCTTGTCGCTCCTCTGACCCGCCTGCCGGATTACCAATGAATCGTAAACCGCCAGGTCCAAACGGGTCGCCAGTGAATCGTTAAGTCTCAGGCGGGTCTCAAGTAAACCGCCAAGTCCGGCCGGGTTAAACTTCCGGCCAGTTTACGCCGCGGGGTATATCCCCGACATTAGCCCCCATTTTAATTTGGATTTATCCATGTTAAACTGGTCCTGTAAAATAAACACAAGAACAAACTTGACAGATTATGCTCCGGGTTAAGAATTCTTGTATACCGGCATCTGATCATCCTTAAGTCCTTGTCATTTCCTCCTAGAAAATCCGGGTCAATAGACCAGCTTCATAATCAATTTACTTGTAGAATAAATTTGTAAATAAAGAATCCATTTGAATCGGCCTTCAATGCTCTGACTTGACAAAAATATTGGTCTTCAAATATTCAACTGATATCCGCCGGTTTGAAGATGTAAAACTTGTCGGTTTATGATTACCACCATTGTCGGGTTATAAAAACTGATAATTCCGGGTCATGATTGCTGCCAACGCCGGTTCAATGATTGTTGCCAACGCCGGTTCATGATTGTTACCAACGCCGGTACATGATTTGATGACGCCGGGTTATGATTGTTGCAGACACCGGGTCATAATGATTGGTGACGCCAGGTTAATCTGGTTTGCTCAAAACTGAGACTTTGAAAATATTTCTCCTTATATCTGTATTACCTGTAGCCCCCAAGTCTTGAGCAGAACAAAGTGATGACTTAAGACTTACTTCAATATAAATACTGCCACTTTGAAGAAATCCATGTTGTTCATCTCTGGTAAAAAACTGAATACTCCATATATGTAGCCCCCAAGTACCGGGTTGTCATGCTTGCAGCAACCTGGGACTTGTAATTGCTTATAAAAACTTCAATCAGTGTAGCCCCCAAGGGCCGGGTCATTATGCAATAATGAGCGGGGACTTTGTAAATATAATCATGTAGACTTGAGCAGTGATGTGTAGCCCCCAAGGGTCGGCTTAGTAAGATAATACTGAACCGGGACTTGATATAAACTTCAATGAAAATAACATCTTATAATGTAGCTTCCATCGTAGGGCTTGAACCCACGTCCACAAGGTTAAGAGCTTTGTGCTTTACCAACTGAGCAGTGGATCCTTCAATATAATGGACGAAAACTTGTGTACCTTGAATTGTTGACAGGAGCAATTGGTAGCCCCCAAGGGCTGGCTCATTATGATATGATGAGTCGGGTCTTCAATAAGACTAGTAAAAATGACTTTGCATTAGCCCCCAAGTGTCATGGTGCATGCTTGCAGCGACATGAGACTTGCATGTAATCTCAATTTGAATAATGTAGCCCCCACGTGCCAGGTTGTAAGCCTGCAGCGACTTGGGACTATTCCTTCCATTGTAGAATAAATCATATCCTTTGATAAAATAATAGCCATTGCGCTAAAGCGACTTTGAAAACCTCAATAATACCGGTTATTAATAACCATAAAAATCCAGCCATGTTGGCTATTCAAGATAATATAATCCAGTATGAAAACCTTATTCATTCAATATCATAATGAAAATTCAGCCAAGTTTGGCTATTTGAATAATATAACCCAATGATTTATAAGCGCATAATTCCAATGGCGCAATCCAAATATATACTGGCGACTTATAGTCCAAAGCCAGGCCGGGTTAACAAACACCGGATAATTTCTCATCATATACTGGTGACTTATCGTCTTAAAGCCAGGCCGGTTTAATAATCACCGGATAATTTATCATCATACTGGCGACTTATAGTCGAAAGCCAGGCTGGGTTAATAAACGCCGGTGATTTATAATCATGCTTTATTCAACCTGTTTCTGCATACAACAAGTTTAAAGTGTCCTGGCGGTTTACCGCCGGACGGGTCATAATGCCCAACATATAACCTGGGTTGATAACCAAGGCCGCACTTAAGAATAATCAAATATGAAATATATCATACCTGTGACATTAAATCGCATCATTGGTTGGCCAACTTTACTGTAGTAAAGGTGATAACCCCAATCTTGAGTACTGATAGCTCCTTCCATATTGTGCCGGTTTATGATAAAACCATGCCGGGTTGTGATAAACACCGGATTAACCATATATAATACTGGCGACTTGTAGTCAAACCAGACCGGGTTGATAATCTCCGGATTATGACTGATCATATACTGACAACTTGTAGTTGACAACCTAACCGGGTTGATAAACACCGGTTTGAAAACATCACAAATCTTGTCAAAAGAAAGAGAAACTTAGCAAAAGGCAAATAAAACCGTTGTAGTCGAGGCTTTTCATGGGCTGCCCAGGCCCCAAATTTGATCAAGAGGTGTAGCTATGGTTCGGGTTCGACCAAGCCCCCAAGTGATGCAGTGGCATTACGCCGATCAAGAGGTGTAGCTATGGTTCGGGTTCGACCAAGCCCCCAAGTGATGCTGTGGCATTGCGCCGATCAAGTGGTGTAGCTATGGTTCGGGTTCGACCAAGCCGCCAAGTGATGCTGTGGCATTGCGCCGATCAAGAGGTGTAGCTATGGTTCGGATACGACCAAGCCCCAAGTGATGCTGTGGCATTGCGCCGATCAAGAGGCGTAGCTATGGTTCGGGTACGACCAAGCCCCCAAGTGATGATGTGGCATTGCACCGATCAAGAGGTGTAGCTATGGTTCGGGTTCGACCAAGCCCCCAAGTGATGTTGTGGCATTGCGCCGATCAAGAGGTGTAGCAATGGTTCGGATACGACCAAGCCCCCAAGTGATCAATAATATGATAAGCCAATAAGGCATGATACCCATGTTTGAACCGCGCATCATGGCAGCAGGTCCTCTTCGGCAACCTTTAACTTTTTGCAAGAGATAAATTCTTCTTGAACCGGGATATTAAACCGGATATTGAGAGCTTCAAAGCTTTGTGGGAGACATCTTTCTCTTGAACCGGATTTTAAACCGGAATCTTCATTTTCAGCCGGAAATTTTCTGACGGCATTTAAACTCGAACTTGCGAGAGATTAATTCTTTTTGAACCGGAAATTCTTAAACCGGTTTTGAGAGCTTCAGAGCTTTGTGGGAGAACAAATTTCCCTTGAACCGGATTGTAAACCGGATATTTGAGAGCTTCAGTGAGACTGACTTCCCTTTAGCCGGATTTTAAACCGGAATCCTTTCTGATGACCCGGAACTTCTTCATTAAGCCGGGTTTTTGTAACTATCATATATTTTCTAAGCCGGAAATTTTCTAACGGCCTTTAAATTTTCATCCATATGGTAGTAGCGGGTTATCTTTCCCTCCAACGTCCTGGGGTTCTTGACTTCACTGAAAACCGACAACATTTGCTGAGTCATATTACTGTAGCCCCCGAGTCTCAAGGTGACTCGAGGAGTTGACTTGAGATTCTCCATATTTGACCGTGATATAAACTGGCATAACTTATATATCATTGGTGTTGATAGCACGATGTGAATCCACAGAAGGTTGAGGTGACTGCGGCGGGTTGTAAATGATCCCGTATGAGCCGTGTCAGCAACTCGGCCAATGGTTCCTTCCAACTGGCAATTTGAAGTTTAACCAAACTGTAGTGGCGGCGACTTGTGCACCTGCCCATTGGACCATCCAGTGCTGATGGCGGCTTATAGTATATGATAATCTGCCTCCATTTTGTTGAAAGAAAAATGGGCTACCCAAGCTGTGACTTGCTCATACTCAATAAACAGCTCATGCAGACAGGTGTGGCCCGGTATGTTGATGTAGACTAGGCCGCGGGAGACGGACAACAAAGACGACTGCAGCATCAGAGACAGCTCGGACAGATGAGTCCGCCGCGGCATTGTAAGCCGGTGCGAACGGGGAAAATCGGCACCAATGTCGTAAACCGGCACGGACGGGCGAGTCAATCGCGTCGTGTTGATGTAGCGGGGCGACAATCTGCGTACATGCTCATCGAGCAGCACGGCATGGACAAGTGCTAGTGCAAGAAATAATGCTGGTGCACGCCCCTTGTGCGACACCTTTGTAATAAACAATAATCCTGCGAAAAAATATCACAAACCGGAGTAATTGTTCTTTGATAAAAACAATATGCACTAAAAATAAATAGACAAGATAGCACCTGGTATATTTCTTCATATGAACACCGGCGCTGGCATTAGATAATGTCGAACGGTGTCAGATGATCGTCTTGGCGTAGGTCTGATAAAGCGGTAGCACCCATGTGGCCTTTTTTTTCTTTCATATATGTTCATGCAGTACTCCCTTCTTTTCCTGTGCTGCTGTCTTTTTTTCAGATGACAGAGTAGCATGCAGGAGCAACACAGGGCAAGGAGCGGAGCAGAGCAGAACCAATCCCAGACGGAGGCGGGACCACAAGGCAGGCCGGAGCCGGTGGCAGGCGCGGCGGCGGCAGGCCACGCCGGGACAACACAGGCCACGTGCTCGGAGGCAACCAGGCGCGGCTATGGCCGAGGCCCGTGGCGATTTGACGAAACTGCAGCTGAACCGGCGCGAGGCCGTGGCGGCTCACGGCGCGGGGGACTCCGCCATGTGGAGGCATGGACTGGGCGATTTAGCACGGCGACTCGCACCGAGGCGGAGGTGACGCAGCAGCAGGCGACTTGGCAGCTCAGGGTGCAGCAGCAGCCGAGGAAGATTCGGAGTCGAGGGCGGCTCGGAGTGAGGCTGCGATGGGTTACGTGCCGCCATGGAGGCAAGCAGAGGCGGCTCTGCGGCGGAAGCGGATCAGGCATCTGTGGTGGTGCGTGAGCCGGCGCTGGATTTAGATTGGAACAGGAGAGGAGCGGCGCTGGATTTAGATTGGAACAGGAGAGGATCGGCGCTGGTCTTGGAAGTATTTTTTGTTTGCGTATTTTGGGTCAAAGTTTGACCATGTACTGTATTTGACAAGCAAAATGTGAATGCATGTCACCAAAAATTGTATTGCTTGGTTCGTATCTGAATGTACTTTCAAATTATAATATTTTTGCAATGTATAACATATATTTTTTCAATGGAGAATAAAAGGGAGACTAGTTAATGTGGGGTCGATTTCTTAATTGAGGGGTAAATTGATTTTGATTTTGTTCCAGTCACAGCGCGCCGGCCCTCTCGCCCAATCCTAAATCGCAGCCGCATGCTCCTCTCCCTCTTCTCCATTGCAGAACCACCTCCTCTCCTCTCCATCATCTCCATTCCAAAACCACCGTCTCGCCTCTCCCTCTTCTCCATTGCAAAACCACCCCCTTTCCTCTCCATATTCTCCATTGCAAAACCACCGTCTCGCCTCTCCATCTTCTCCATTGCAAGACCACCATCTCACCTCTCCATCTTCTCCATTGCAAAACTACCCCCTCTACTCCATCTTCACCATTGCAAAACCACCGTCTTGCCTCTCCCTCTTCTCCATTGCAAGACCACCGTCTCTCCTCCCATTTTCCAAATCTAGCATCGGACCTCTCAGAAGGACATTTATGGAGAGGATGCAGCAGCGAATCGGGCAGATCACCGGCGGCGACCAGGCGAAGTTAGCCAGGTTGAAGGAGATCCTTACTTGGTTTGAAAACGAGTGGGAGATTTGGAGGACGGTGAGGGCCATGTGGCAATGTATGCGAAAGAGCGAGACGACGGCGATGAGGGCGGCGATGTACTCCTCGGCGGCAGTCATGCCGCAGTCCTTCGAGTTCATCGGGTATCTCCTCTGGGCGATGGAGTAGACAGATTCGCCCGAGGCGAAAGTCAGGCGAAGGTGGTGGGCGTATAGGTCGAAGGTCAAGCATCCAGAGGATAACGAATCGATCGAGTACGATGTGGCGAGGGTGCAGAGCCAGCCGGAGCCACAGGAGTATTCGTTCTCCAACAGCAAGAGGAGGCTGGATAGCGCGACGTCGCTTCCCCGCCGTTCTCCACGATTCCCTCGACGCTCGCCTCGTTTCAACGGCGGCGGTAGGGTTTAAGGTAAGCTTCACACTAACCTAATCTTCCATCTGCTCATGCTTACAATCAGTGTTATGGCTAATGAAAATCATGCTTACAATCAGTCTCTGAGTACTACGCCAATCACCCTAAAATAGCTCTGGACCAAAAACAAAGTTGTGACACTGTGTACAAATAAACAAAAATAGATTGGTGCTTCTTTCAGAAAAGAGTACTCTCTAGAAAAGTGCCAATATGAGCTACTAGTATTTGGTTAGAGGATTTGCTGCCGAGAAAGATCCGTCCATAGAGAGCGCCACACATCCCACTGGTGGTGGTGGATGCCAATGCTTACATGGAGCATGGTTGGTGTCGGTAATTTTTACTTGGCACACCTCACACACTGCATATATGCCGGTTCCATCCGTACATTTGTGAAGTTCCACCAAAATGCAGCTGAATAACCCTGTTTGCACAAATAATGAAAAAGCGTGATTACATTATAGTGGCACTAGTTGATGAAACATACACTAATAAATAGAAGAAAATATTGCGATAGTATCATAGTATGCCATGCTGTGAGGGCGAGATGGGCCCCACAACGCCTCATACGGTAGGCCTCATACCGGAAATCGACCCAATTCTCCCCGATACACCTTCTGCCAGTGATTAACATCAGTGTACAACGGTAGTACAAGGAGGGGCCTTGAGACATTACAATCTCTATTTCTGTGCAGATCAACTAAAATTAAGCACCCCAGTTTGCACAAACACTTAAACATTAACAATGGGACTAGTTGATGAAACATATACTAACAAAGAGAACCACTTTCTTTATCTACATTGGAAATGGAATGATAGAGAGGACACTCGCTCTATTTTAACTATATTATTACTTCATTTTATCAGTGGCACTAGCGTCGAGTAGGTGGTAAGCGAGGTGTACCATGCGTCGCAAGGATGGAGGCCGGGGGTGCTTAGACTGGGATGCTGAAGCTGGCTCTTTCAGTCCCTATCTTCCCCCCTGATGTTTCTGTGGTAGCATTTGGGTTGTAATCCAAACTTGGTCGAGCTGGTGCTGCGTCCCCCTACCTACCTAGCTTATGTGGCGAACTTGTCTCCCTCTAGTACTCAGTCTGTTCTAGTAGTAGTTGCATATCTGGCCGTTTACACTGAGATGTTGTCGGATAATGGTTCTCTATGGTTGGGTTTCTTTAATGAAATCGGAGGAAACCCCCTCTTTCGATATATAAAAAAATCAGTGCACTAGCGGTGCCAAAACATTGCCTCAAATTAATAGTGCCACTAGATTAAGGTGCAAAATAGTAACATTACTGCTTTATCATGGCAGTGCCAAAACAGTAGCACAAGAGCAGAGTCAACATGCAGGATCTTTGGCAAACGGTCGGACCAAAAAGGAACATACCTCGTGATGGGAACCATATCTGCAGTCAACGCCATCGTAGAAGGGATGACACTAGTCACCAACATGGATGATTCAATTCATGGGACCTTTTTGTGCAGTTCACCTAAAATGAAGCAATGTCCCATGAACTAGCAGCTTCTTCTTCATTAGTTGCAATAAAATTGAGCAACATCAAGGTTGGTCGTGAAGCTCGTGGAATGTTCAACTATAATTTGGATATCATTTGTGCAGTTCAACTAAGATCAAGCGTGAAATGTATATCTCTGTTTGCAAAAAAAGGTGGAAAGGAGGGTGACTAACAAGTGATGAAACATACATCAAATGAAAAGAAGCATGTTCCTTATCTGAATGGCGATCCTACAAGGACATTTGAATTTTCTAAAGCAACAACGTTGCTAGATATTAGTGTGGGCATTAGGATTAACTATGACAACCGTTAAATATGACATTACTTTAATGGTGCCATTGCTTCATTTTACCAGCAACATTACATTAACAGTTGCTAAAGACTTTGTATTTGGGCATGGGAGAGTAGGTGGACTAGGACATTTGCATTTCTAATGAAAAGAAGCAACTTATCTTAATGGGAAATTTAGCAGGACATGAAAAACAGTGCCATTGATTCATATTACTGGAGGCATTACATTGAAAACAACATTGGTTTAACGTGTCCTTACTTTTAACGGTGGGACTGCTAATTTTTACCAGTGGCATTACATAAGGGGGGCTCGAGGCAACAAACAACAGAACATGATATCTCGGTTGGTCCCATTTTTGTTTGGTATAGCCACCTTATACTGTGTGAGGCTAGCAAATCTAGTGCTGGACATACTTTTGTTGACTTGTCCCCACTTTCTTTCCTTTTTTCAACCAATAGATCGGTTTATATTGAGTTTGTACTGCGTTTCCCTTTATTTCCCTATTAGACCAAGAGACCAGTTGGATAGCCAGTCTCTGCTACTTTTCGCCCCCATTATTTCGTCTTTCGACTAAGTCCTAGATTCAGGTAACAAATCTTCCCCCACCCCCACCCCCTTTCTTCCATGTTTGAACCAAGTAGTAATAGATTCGACTTCATGAGTTAGTTTCACCTCTTAACAGTAAAAATTTAGGTGGCTTTCGAACAGCCGATCGATCCTATCTACGAGGGCGCCTGAGAAATAGTAAAAGATACAAATGCAACGACGTCAGGAGATGGGGAAGTAGAGCAAGGACGGTTTCGAAGGAAGTTATACCTGAGGGTCGCCGGGATGTCGCTAGGTGGGCGGCGGGAGGACCGATCTGCCCACACTACGACAACGAGGAAGAAGGGGTCGGAGGCCCTCACTAGTCGGCGCTGTGTGGGAGAGAACGGCAATGCACACTGATCGGGACGCGCCGGCAGTGGGTAACAGCCGTCCTCAAGGACGACCGAGTGAACATTGCACCTTCTCACCTTCCTCAGTGGAGGGGATCCGGCTGGATCTGTGACCAGCGGTGAGCAGAGAGAGAGTGTGGCCACCACTTTCGTGTTTAGATCTGGAGAGGATGAGAGAGTGCGAAGAGAGCAACACTAGCAAGCAAGCACGGAGGCTCCTGCCTATATAGTGGAGTAGTTTTATTTAATCTACCGGAGCCGGCTTGACCTCGTCAATGACTGTGGAGAAGTCTTCATGCACGTGCCCCGGAGGCGTGGTTGTCGTCATTTTGATCTGAAGCATTGGATTAACATATAACACGAAAAAATGTCACATGACAAGAAACCATAACCTCACTGCCCCAAGGAGACAACATGAATCCCGACGGACAAAGTAGACGAGGATCAAAGCTCAAATTAAAGACAAACTCGTAGAAAAGGGGTCAATCGATAGATGTCCTAATTAACATAGCCGGCTTGACCTAGATGGCAGCCGAGTAGTCTTCGTGCATGTGCGCCCAATGACCAGCGCCTTGGAGGAACTCAGTTGTCGCTTTTTAACCCTCGCAATGATCCAAAGCACATGACACCTAATTTTGCGAGATGACAAGAAACCTTTTTTTAGATTTCTCATCAGAACTACAGCCATGTACAACACAGCCTGCACGATATGTAGACGATAGCCAATCCAGCCGTCTACTGGAGTCTGGTCACATGCATGGACGAACTGATCTCCCGTGTCATGCAGGGATCGTCCAGGCACCGACGTCTATACAACACTGCTCCAGTACTATCGCTCGTCTCTCTCTTCTATTAACGCAGCCGACTTGCGGGGCCGGGGGGTGTGCCTATGGTCAGTTCTCAATTGCGGTCCCACATGTGTGTGCAAATGCAATATGACGCGCGTTCCATTCGGAGAGCGGCGTGCCAGACTGACCGACCATCTGGGGTGCGACGCGAACGCGACAAGTGTGCTGTATACATGTGTACTGCCGTTTTCTTGAGGCTTTTCTCCATGGTGCAATCCATGGATACAAAATTATATTTAAAAGTCGAGGGCGGGGCTTTTCCCGCACGGTAGGCGGGGCAGTTCCGCCTAGTCGGTTCAACAGAGAGGCAAGAAGATGAGGGAGTAGGCTGCTGCAAACGTAGGGCTGTGTGATTTGACGGCTTGTTACTGCTGGATAGGTGGGGCCCTGTAATTTGACTTGCCATTATTAGTATTACTGCGGCGCTACGATCGGCGTGAGTCTCCCGATTCCTGACCACCTCCATGGTATACAGGTGCCAAGTACTAGTGATAAGATGAGGTGCTAAGCACATTAAAGAGCTAAGCAACTAAAGTCCCCAATGCAAAGGTGCTTAACTTGTTGTAGCTAAGCATCCTTCATTTAATGATTTAGCAACTAAAGTTATCCATGCATTGGTGGGCTTCTTTCATTTAAGTGTTTTCCCTAGGTTCCCGCACTTGGCATTGTTTCTTCCTGGGTCGCCATACTCATCTCTCCTCTCTTAATTACCTTGCCACATAATTTTTTTGCCTACATGGCAGGCTTAGCACCTGTACAAGGTGGAGCATTGGGAATGCAATAAATACTACGAAGAAAGAGATAGAGAGAAGTAAAAAAATACTCTTATATCCAACCTTATAGCTAACCTTGTTGTATGAGTGACTAAGTGATGACTATGTATGACATGCCAACATCAGATAGCCTAACGCACCTAGATGGAGGAAGCAGTTTCATGCATGCGAAGTAGGCAAAAAATGCTCATTTATAGCCGTTAGAAATCTCCAAGGGCACGGCCACGTGAGCAAGGCGACGTTCGTGGTTGGCGCGACCATGATACGGGCTGCTGACAGCCCTTTGATATGAGATCGAACGGTCGCATGCTAAGTTGCTGAAAATTTCAGAATAACCCTCCAGGATAGGATATTCACCCATAGGTCTAGAATCACGCCATGCAACCGTTCAATCTCAGATCCAAGGGCTCTTGGAAGCCCATATCATGGGAGCATGGAAAGCTTCGTATCACCTGTAATTTTCCCGACGCTTGACGTGCGAACAAGCAGATGCATGAAGCCATTTAATTTGGCGTCTAGCAGACATGACATCTAATTGGGCCCCCATAGTACTGTGCATGAATCCATTTATCCACCGGGAAAGCCACTACCCTGCCGTTCGCACGCCCCACTCAGCATTTTTACAACCAGAAAACCGCTAGCAGTTCGCTCCTACTCGTCCCCGGCCGTCATTTAACATTATGGTAGTTCGCTCCTAGTCGTCCCGTCCTTTCACATTACAGCAGTTCCACTAATCCTAACCCTCCTCCCAAATCCATGGCGTCCCAAATCTCCATGATTGGCGGTGATTACAAGGTTAGAACAATCACCGGCGATGAGTTCAATGTCATCTACACCCGTCCTTCCGCGATGGTGAAATGATGCCTTGCTCGCTTTAGACGCATGTTCAAAAAGTCAAAGGGTGATGAGTGGGTCGCTGGGCTAGAGGTTGAGTACACCACAGTCCTGGGAAAAGAGAAGAATCTAAAGGAGGAAGAGAAGAAGAAGCCCCCCGTGATCCAGGTTTGCGTGCATAAGTTGTGCTTGGTCTACCACATATGCCATGCCGACATTGAGTGCGAGGATTTTAAGAACTTCCTCGGGGGTGGCAAAGTCAAATTAGTTTATGTAGACTTTACGAACGACAAAGAAGTCCTGGGTCGGATAAGCCTTGTTGTAGGCCAGCCCTTCGACCTCCAAAGGAATGTGCTGGTGTCCTCCCATTAGCCTTCAATGCTGACCCTGGCAGTAGCCATGGTTGATCCTTCGTACGGTAAACTGATGAAACCTCCGCCCAAGTTTCATCGTGCATGGCAGTGGAATGTACTAGATAGAGACCACATCAATTACGCTGCAATGGATGCCTGCCTTTGTTTCAATATCTACAAGTGTTGGATGAAGAGCGAGAGACAAGTGTGCGGTTCAAGCAAAGAAGTATCGGCCAAGAGGAAGAGGGACAAGGACGAAGTCGAGAACGTGGAGGAGTCCGAGTAAGGTGGCAGTGTCGTTGCTCATGGTGGATGTAATGCAGTGTCTACCGGATTAGTTGCTTAGTTTAATTTCAGGGTGCTTAGTTTTATTTGAGGGGTGTGTTGTGCTGAGCCCCCAGCAGAACTATGTTATGTTCCTTCTCGTTACTTTAACTCTTCAGTACGTACATACTAGTATTTCTTATAGTTCATCTTGTAGTTGGTAGTACTACCACTCGTTTCTTCACATTATATATGTACAACATATATGGACAACATCATATAGCCAGCAGTTTAGTTGTCAAAAAAATTCAGGGTGCTTAGTTTTATTTGAGGGGTGTGTTGTGCTGGACACCATTATTGTGACTCAAATCTCTTTTGCCATGTTATAATGACATAAATACCAATGGACCAACATGCCAGCTCTCCCTCTATCTCACTACAGTACAATAAAGTGTGGGCCCTACTTGATCGCATCAGCGTTCTTATTCTCCTGTAAAATTATTCGCTTGGTTACTCCTGACAAGCGGGGCCACACTTATCAAGAGAGAATCGACATGTGGGTCTAGGCTTATTTTTGTCATATAACATGGTCAACGGGTTTGACGTGAAAATAACAATGTCTAATGGCATTTTTAGCAGACATCTAACGGAACAATGGCATTTTTGAGATATCTAATTGCATTTTTGAGCAAGCATCTCACGGATCGATGGCATTTTTGAGTAGTTGTAACTTCTAATGGCAAAACTGTGTAGTGAGACACAACTAGTGGCATAAATAATAAAAACCCAAGAATTAAATAGGTATGCTAATTTCTTTAATAGAATTTACCACCCCATCTAAGCACGTACTAGCTTTTTTAATAGTATTATATGCATAATTTGGCGACGAGCGCTCTCTATATGCACCACCTTTTTTCTTTAATTTCACCTTGTTAGTTTTGCTCCATGGCGCAATCCATCGATACTACTACTGTACAAAAGTATACATTTAAAAGGCTAGAGGGCGGGGCAGTCTCGCTTGGTCGGTTTCACAAGAGGCGAGGGCCTTTGTGATTTGACGGCTCATTACTGCGGGAAGGCAGGGCCTTGTGATTTGACTGCTCATATAAATGTTGCCGACGACCTGAGGAGGAGCAAAGAACCGTGCGGTATACTCAAGTTTTCCACTAGAGTGCTAGTACGGCGGAGGAGCACGAAACATGGCAACCCAGTGTGATATGGCAATAAAAAATGATCTAATTTGCTAGTCATCGATTCCACGCCGCCGCTCATCATTAGCACTGTTCTATTCATGCCTCGCAGAGAACATGACACGTGCGCCAAAACAACTGAAGCAAAAGAAGAAACACAGTAGCAAAAGAAGAAGGAAGATTATCCCCCCCCCCCAAAAGAAGAAAGACACACACACACAAGTCTGGGGCGCTGCTCTCTACTACATGAAGGGTTGCTGGCCACGGAGTCGTAACTACTTCTTCATCGCCTCCACGACCTCCAACTCCTCGCGCATCTCCTTCGCCATCTTCTTCATTCTGTCCATGATGCGGGATTTCTCGACGCGAGCCTTCATCATCTGTTCCACGGCCGCATTACGTACCTTGACAGCAGCCGAGTGCTCGATGTGGAGCTTCGCCAACTCCTCTTTCTGTTCCATGACGAGGGCCTGCAGCATCTTCATCGAGGAACTACTCTTCTCATGCAGCTTCTTCCAGCCGGCGTTCTCCTCCTTCAGTAGGTCGACCTCATGGCGGAGCTTCGCCTTTTCCTCCTGATGTTGCAGGATTTCGCTGGTGCCTTCTTATCCGAGGCAATGCTCTTCTTCAGCAGCATCACCAAGCCGACGGTCAACTCCCCCTGCTCATTGAGCTCAGCGCGCATGTCGTCGAGGCTCTCCTTCAACAGCTCCACCAAGCCGTCGATGAACTCTTCCTGCTTATTGAGCTGATCGGGCATGTCATCGAGGGATAACGACAACAGCGCCGCCAGCTCGGCCTGTTCACCTCCGCGGCTCGGGCGCTCCTGGGAGCCCTCGCCTGCCCGTGAGAGATCTTTCGAGGTCTCTGCGAGGCGGCGAGCCCAATTTTCTTTTCCGCGGCCTTGGTCGCCACTGCCTTGTTACGAGTAGTACTCGACCTAGAGCTCTGCACACCGGCCATGGCAAGGACGGACGACCAAGAAAGACTTATGAGGAGGAAGGTAGAGTAATTTTCGGCTAGGTAGTTCCCCTTTTTATAACCTAGTACTAGCACTAGTATTAAAACCTGCATAGTGGGAACACGCTCAGGTTTGATACGTACTCCACTAGGTGTGTGCGGGTTTGCACTTAATTATAGCATGGTAGTAGGAGTACTACTTTGGAATGTGATGGGAACAAGCAAAAGATTAATTGATGGTTTTGGTTTCGAGGCCCGAAACGGCTCCCGATGAGTTTTTTGGAACATAAATTTCAAGGACTACTGCTCAAATGCGGTCGCACAAGTGAGTGATGTAACTGGTCATACATGTCAGACCAAGCCGATGCATGTCCCTTCGGCCATTTGAGCAGTTGCACCGGCTGCTCATGCCATTCTGCAGGCATGCGCATTCTTTCCTCCACAGTCAACTCCGTGAATATGATCTATACCATTAGCCCCAGCTCAAAATCAACGTGATGCTGCCAGATGCTCACATCCCTCAGCATCTCTCCCCTGAGATCGACTTGCGCCTCTGCCTTGTGCTTCGCTAGGCGCAGCTCCTTCAAACTTGTCTCCAATCGATGCGACGCTTCCTCGATCCGATTTACCCTTGCTGCCCACCACCTGAAACGCAGCCCTGGCATGTCCTCCGGCACCACCGATCTGTGATTCCATAGCAATGGATCCCCTCTGAAACACATGCGGGTTTCGCTCAAAGGCGGCAGTGCTGCGGGCCGCAGCGAGAGGGCAGCCCGCGTGATCCTAGGATCTAAGGGATTATCCATCGCAGGATCCTCCATGGTGGGAACCGGTGGGCGAGGCGGGGAGGCGAGCGTAGGCGCTGGGAGAACCCTACGAGGCTAAGACAAAGATAGTACTACTCCACTCCGTGCATATTTAAATACAAAGGCCACCAACAGTTGCCCAGGCAAAAATTGATCATGCTGCCTGCGTCTTGGTTTATTGGCCCCTTTTTTGTGCCACTTTTTATGACATGCATAAATATTATGTTTACTTAAAAATATGGTCAAAATTCGCCCAAAATACGAAGGAGACCAATGGAAGTAGCAACCCATGATTTAACAACTCGCATACACGCAGTGGAGTTGTAATGTCTTTCTCAACTACTTCCTCCCTCACGTCCACTCAATTTGCATGCGCTGTATTAATTGACCATCAATGAAGTGAAGGACTTTACACGCGTCAAACTATCACATGGGGTGGATCTTCATACAAAAATGCGTCCCACCGTGTGCTCGCGTGTGCGTGCGAGGGAATGAGTGCGTGCATGCACATCTTTGCTTCGTGCATGTATTGCCAGTGTGCGTGAGAGAGGACGAGTACATTCTTCTGGAACCAGCAGCACGTCACTGTGATCAATCCACACAAGGAGGTCGCGACAATGCCTCCACATGTGCCACGTGGCTTCATGAACTGAAAAAGGGAGAGACACTGTATAGCGTGCCATTGGAATTCTAATTTACGTGTTTTGCACATACTGGAAGTACTAGTAAGGTACACGTGCATTGCATGCATCAGATTTGGCAACCTAATTATGAATAAATACCACACTATTGCATGTATGATTTGAGTCATATATGCATGATGTAGACTGCTACCGGTTGAGCTTGCGTTGGTTTTTCCCTTGAAGAGGAGAGGTTGATGCAGCAAAGTAGTGTAAGTATTTTCCTCAGCTTTTGAGAACCAAGGTATCAATCCAGTAGGAGACAACGCGCAAGCCACCGAATACCTGCACAAACGAACACCAATTTGCACCCAACGCGATAAAGGGGTTGTCAATCCCTTCACGGTTATTTGCAACGTGAGATCTGATAGAGATGGATAAACGGCAAAGTAATATTTTTGGTATTTTTGGTTTATGGAATGGAAAGTAAAAGATTGCAAAGAAAGTAAATAGGAAACTAAGATTGTAGATCGGAAACTTATATGATGGAAAATAGACCCGGGGCCATAGGTTTCACTAGAGGCTTCTCTCCAGATAGAAAATAATACGGTGGGAGAACAAATTACTTCCGAGCAATTGATAGAAAAGCGCAAAGTTATGACGATATCTAAGGCAATGATCATGATTATAGGCATCAAGTCCGTTTCAAGTAGACCGAAACGATTCTGCATCTACTACTATTACTCCACACATCAACCGCTATCCAGCATGCATCTAAAGTATTAAGTTCATAAGAACAGATTAATGCATTAGGCAAGATGACATGATGTAGAGGAATTAACTCAAACAATATGATGAAAACCCCATCTTTTTATCCTCGATGGCAACAATACAATATGTGTCGGTTCCCCTTCTGTCACTAGGATCGAGCACCGCAAGATTGAACCCAAAGCTAAGCACTTCTCCCATTGCAAGAAAAACCAATCTAGTTGGCCAAACCAAATTGATAGTTCGAAGAGACTTGCAAAGATATCAAATCATGCATATAAGAATTCAGAGAACATTCAAATAATATTCATAGATAAGCTGATCATAAATCCAGAATTCATCGGATCTCGGCGAACACACCGCAAAAGAGTATTACGTCGAATAGATCTCCAAGAACATCGAGGAGAACTTTGTATTGAGAATCAAAGAGAGAGAATAAGCCATCTAGCTACTAGCTATGGACCCGTAGGTCTATGGTAAACTACTCACGCTTCATCGGAGAGGCAATGGTGTTGATGTAGAAGCCCTCCGTGATCGAATCCCCCCTCCGGCAGGATGCCGGAAAAGGCCCATAGATGGGATCTCACAGGTACAGAAGGTTGCGACGGTGGAAAAGTGGTTTCGTGGCTCCCCTCGAAGGATTTGGGGTATTTGAGAATATATAGGAGCAAGATCTAGGTCAGGGGGTCACTGAGAGGCCCACAAGGTCGGGGGGCGCGCCCTCCACCCTTGTGGCCGCCTCGTGGCTCTTCTGACTTGCACTCTAGGTCTCCTGGGTGTCTTCTGGTCCAAGAAAATCCATCGCGGAAGTTTCATTCCGTTTGGAATCCGTTTGGTATTCCTTTTCTGCGAAACTCTAAAACAAGGAAAAAACAAAAACTGGCACTGGGCTCTAGGTTAATAGGTTAGTCCCAAAAATCATATAAAATAGCATATTAATGCACATAAAACATCCAAAACAGATAATACAATAGCATGGAACAATAAAAAATTATAGATACATTGGAGACGTATCATAGACGTTCATTTAATTCTTATAGTTCATCTCATTCAAAATCAATTAGTTTTTATAAAAAAGTTAATCTATTTTATGATTCATGGAATTGTGCGTTGTAAAGCATACAGTAAAAACAAATAATGGAAATTCAACTAGAAAAAAGTTTGGGCAGTTATGATACGAAAGATTCTAGAACAAGGAGAAGCACTTGTGTTTTGAGGTTTGTCCATTATGCTTATGTTCAAGTGTTCAACCATGGAGTCTTCTAGATTGTACCTGTGGCATAATCTGGTGGGGGGCTGGAAGATGGTGCGAGGGGCCAAGTGGAGGGAGACTATGAAGGAGTGCACAAGTGCGAGATCGATATTTAAAGAGATGGGGTGAGAACGTGCGCGGTTGCGCGCAGTGGAGGAGCCATGAAAAATAAATGAGCTAGGGGGCCAAGCATTGCTAATCCTTTACGAGGAGGGCCAATTCATCAACTGAAACCATTTTACCAGCAATTGATCTACTGATCATATTCATATTAGCCTCAATATATAGTGATGTTAGGGGGTAGGGCCCTTGCTTCCCCCTGTCTTCGCCACTGTGCGCGCGTCTGAGAGATGAAGCGAAAGGCATGGATGATGAGAGGGGGGCGTTGGATGTATAATTAATGTGGGTGTATTAGCTATGTAATCCTATATAGAGAGGTATAGATTGATTGATGTGTACGTGGGAAAGAGGGCGAGACCTCACTAGATATATACACACACATAGAGGAACATCGATCTTTGTGCATGCCCATGAGAGATAAAGAATGCCCGGAATGATGAAGAGGGGGAGGTGTGTGTGTGTGTGCATGCATGGTAGACCGACCTGAAGAAAAAGATTGCATGTGTGCGATGGATAATGCCGAGTGGTAGTGTGTGTGCATGCATGCATGAGAGAAAGTTAGTGGTACAATTATAAAGAGAAGACGACTATGTGGGTGTAAAAGACTAGGAGAGGTCATAATCAATGTAACGTTGAATTCAAATATTTGAATAAGAGATCATGATGTTTGAAACCCATGCATGCATGAATATAACTGAGATATGTGCAGTGTGGTTTGGAAACTAGCATGCTATACTGTATACACATTGAACATGGTCAAACTGATTTGAATTTGAGATACCGATGGCAGACATCGTTTGGCCACATTGCATCCGTGCATAGACAGACTATTCTAATTGGAGATGATGGGTGGCTTTCACATCACATATCTATATCAGTACCCCTATATTATTATTTTATTATTATTTTTATTTTTATTTTTATTTAGATGGTTTGAATTCAACATGAAAAATAGTGTGTCCATTTTATGTTTAGATTCCGTACGTACACGTTATTATTATTATTATTATTTAGGGGTATCGATATAAATTTGAATTCCGTACGTACTATGATTTGAATTCAACATAAAATGGATACATATATTTGAATTTGAGATCGTATGTACATGTAGTTCGTATTTATATAGGAATTTACTACTCCTATATTCATGTCATGTGTTGTGAAGATAATATTTAGATGGTTGTATAACAAACCCGAGTACAATCCCATTCAAACAGGGAAAATGTACACAAATTTAGTCCATATGCTAGACAACACAAATTGTTTTTTTATTGTTGAAGGAAGTGCAAATTGATTTGGTACTGTAACGTTATGTTCGTTGTCCCGATTTTTTTTGTTTTTTGTTGTTGT
Organism: Triticum aestivum; assembly: GCF_018294505.1. NCBI lineage: Eukaryota > Viridiplantae > Streptophyta > Magnoliopsida > Poales > Poaceae > Triticum > Triticum aestivum. Next base: position 542,324,600 of record NC_057802.1, read on the forward strand.
ATTTGAATGCATTTCTAGTAATATAGTAAAACGGGACATGGCTCTCTCTAGTGACGACGTGCGAATTGTCTTTTTTTGGGTACACGTTAAGCTTGTCATGCCGAAATTTCAAGCTAGCATCTCTGTCTTTCGTGCCGCGAAACTCCCGCCTCTTCAACCCGCGCCTTGTTACCCCGAAGTATTTAAGATATATCTTTGTCTCGTTGTGCTCTGAAAACTCCCTCCATCTCAACCCGCGCTTGCTATCCCAAAATTACAATGCGCGTGAACACTCCCACCTCCTGCGAAATCCCGACATGTGAAATGCCCGTGATACCCCTGAACCGAAAGAACTGCCTAGCTCAAATCAGTGGGGGTACTTTCGTAACTTACCCCATATTTCGGACAAGCGTGTCCCTAAGCCATGGTTCCCCCTCCCATCCCATCTGCACACCCATTCGTACACTGAGGCCGCGAAAACCCGCGAAGCCCCACACCCTCCTCCGTCCGCCACCCAGCCGGAGCCTCTTCCCCGACGACGTCATCCACAGCAACGCCTCGACGTCCCTCATCCACCGCACCAAATGAGGATATGTCGTCGATCTCGTCGTCCCGCCGGTTCAGCCACCCCATCCTCCACCTCCAAGGAGCTGCCCCGACGTTCCCCTCGTCTTTCGCGCCACCTCCATTCCCACACCGCCGTCTTCACCTGCACCACCGGAAGAGCAGCAACATCACTGATTTCTCGGGTGAAGTTGAGGCCTAATCGGCGCCACCAAAGAGGTTCTACACTAATCGCCACATTTTCTTCTTGATTCCATCTCACGGTGCTGCTGGCGTTCGATCCGAGCCGACATGGTGCGGCTCCATCCATGGCGGTGTCGCCGGCCACTTCCTCCACGGCATCGCTCCCTCGGCAGTGACGTCCACATCAGTAGGAGCTGCTGCTGCTTTGGCTCTCGCTCGCGTTGCTGCTCTGCTCTTGCTCTCGGTCCCCTGCCTTGTCTACTCTTGCTCTTGCTCGCGTTGCTGCTCTCGCTCTTGCTCTTGCTTGCGCTGCTGCTCTCGCTGTTGCTTTTGCTTGCGCTGCTGCTCTACCTTGCGCACGCTGCTGCTGCACAAGCAGCAGATACTACTCTCCCTCGAGCCCCTGCAGCTGTTACCTGAGATGCTGCTCCACGACCAGCTGCCACGGCTCTCGCACGCGTTGCTGCTACTTCTTTTCTGCTACTAGTGCGTTCAGTTTTGATAGTAAAATTCAGTTTCGACAGCAAAATTCAGTTTCGACAGTTAAATTCAGTTTCGACAATTAAATTCAGTTTCAACAGTTAAGTTCAGAGATGAGCGACTGGTGTATTTTACATCTAGCTCTTTGTGGTTATGTATTTTACGTCACCTATTGGAGATGCTATTAGAATTCCACTCAGGTTAACGTTGTCTCTCTTGTCCTGCTTCAGCCTCGCCGTCGTACAACTCACCGAACCTGCTCCAACGACGAAACCCTCCATCACAGCGGAGCAGTACCCCGGGCTCCATCTCTAGACGCCTAAGATCTTCTTCCCCTCCTCCGACAGCCAAATCAGCCGGAGCATCCTCACCGACCAACCCAATCACGCTGAGATTGACATGGCTTCTCCAAAGAGGTTGTACACATGTTGCATCGCTTTTTTACTCTACATGTTATATATATTGTCCACTCAGCACATGTAGTAACATGGAATACGATTAGTTTCTCCTACTATATGACAAGCAGTGAGGTACGAGGCAACTTAGCTATCCGTGATGGACTCTCTTGAACGCCATCATTATTTATCTCTGCGTGTTTGAGCTGTGCATTTGTAGATGGGTGTGGGAGTTGAGCTAGTAGGGCAGTGGCCTGGGTCCAAAGTAGTAGAAGTAGCACAAAAACATTTTTTGTGTGTAGGCTTTTCCTTACTCAAGCCTGCCTATTAGAATCGCCAGTGCTTGAAAGGAAAAGTGAAGGAAAAACATAGGACTTGGAAAGTTTCATATGGTACTACTATTCATGCATTTGGTTCAAAGGAATGGAGCAAAGGAAAATTGTAGGAGTTGTTCCTTTAGTGTCTCCTTGAAAGAAAAACCGTAGGAATTTTAATATCCACTTGACCTCGTTTTAAAATTCCTATTCATGAAGCACAAGAGTAAGAGATAGTAGCATAATAGCATTATAATCGTACATTTTCTTGTGGTTTGACTTAATCTCACCATGGTTCTTTGCATCCTGTGATCTTCCAATTCTTGTGAACCAAACACCCAGATTGGCAAAAATCCTGTGTTTTTATATTCTCTGTTTTGCACGTGCATTCCTATGCTATTCATGTGTATTTCCTATCCCTGCATTGTTAGAATCATCAAATTCAAACAAGCCCTTACACAATTACTTCTGTTACAGATATGTGTCAAAGAAAACCTTGTGTGGTTTGTCCCGCTCCTGCTGCGCTGTGTTCCACCCTAGCTCAGCTGCTCCAACGACGGAAGGGTTCACCACAGCAGGGATCCGCCCTCCAGACTGTCTTTTACCGCCTCAGATGTTCTTCCCCGCCACCGGGAGCCATGACAACTGCATTACCATCATCAACTGAGCAGATGACCTTGAGGGCTACACGGGTCCGCAAGAGAGGTCGCACTCTTTCGTGTCTACTTACGTTATGCATCGCTTAATATGATGACATACTCCTTTATCGTCCTGTTCACCTATTAGACTCCGAGTCAGGTCCAAACTTATGCTTAAACTTGAGTGTTTAAATGGTTGTGGGGTACATATTGGGGCAACAATCAATACTATATGTCTACTATCTGGTTAATCTCTGGTGTCTACTATGAGTTTCATGTTGGGTGGAAACAAACATTAAAGGAGCCATTATCTGTATTTTTTTGAACATTATTATATGTATTTTTTAACTAAAGCTATTATCGCCTACTATCATTGGTTTTCGGTCTATCCACAGTTTGCTACCATCACTCTGGATTTGTGCATGCACTCCTTACATAATCTCACTATGTTTTATTCCTATGCATGTCATTTATTGTACACAATGGAACTGAACATGTAGAGCAAAAGAAACTAGCCTTGCGTGGCAATAAAATTTCATGCAGACGTCCCTCCATGGTGGGCGCAAAGGCAGCCCCCCTCCACCCATTTTGGATTGTATCAAGAGGAAGATAACTGTTCTGAGGGGGATTAAGAAGGAGAAGACCACTCCTATTTACCCCCTAAGGTCTTCGCTCTAACTTGGCATGCTGATGTTGGTAATATCATGCATATGGTGCCTTGCATTGCTTACTTTATACATCAAATATGTCATCTGCTTAGTTTAGACATGCTTTGTGTGAATGCCATCTGTTTAGTTTCTTTATCGTATATGTGAATCATGCAATGCCATCTTGTTTAGCCAGGCATCATATATGTGAATTTTGGAATGCCACCCTGGTTAGCCAGTCATCTTATATGTGAATTATATCATGCCATCATTTTTTATTACGTATTAAATTTGTCAACAATTTTAGTACATTCAATTACTCTTCCTGTGCATCAGCCATTGGACACGGTCATGGAAAAATCGGGAGTGGAAACAAGGTCTTCAAAGTAGACAATGCTATCTGACGAAGCGCATGTCTTGCTGCTTACGGATAGCTCCTCGGAGGAGGATTCAGAGACAGATGACCGGTCCTATTCCCCCCCCCCCCGAGGTGCATGCTCTAACTTGGCAGGGTTATATTGCTCATATCGTGCATATGGTGTCTTGCATTGGCATGTCATTTGCTTAGTTTAGACATGCTTTGTGTGAATGCCACCTGTTTAGTGTGTAATTACCATGTATGTGAATTTTGCAATGCTATCTTGTTGTAAGACATTATATATATATATATGAATTATGCAATGCTATCTTTTTGCAAGGCATTATGTATGTGAATTATGCAATGCCATGCTATTTAGCCAATCGTCATATATGTGAATTATATCATGTCGTCCTTTTTTTTGTATCATTGCATTTGCCGACAATGTTTCTATATTCAACTACTCTTCCTGTGCATCAGCCATTTGAATTGGTGATGGAGAAATCTGGAGTGAAAACAAGGTCTTCAGAGCAGACAATGGTACCTGCTAAATCAGATATCTTGCTGGTTACAGATAGCTCCTCATAGGAGGATTCAGAGGCAGATGACCAGTCATATTATCCCCCTGAGGTGTTTGCTCAAACTTGGCAGGGTTATATTACTCATATCATGCATATGTTGTCTTGCAATGCTTAGTTTTTACATCCTATACACAATACTGAATGCCATCTCCTTAGTTGACACATCATATACGTGATTGCCCTCTGCTCACTTGCTTAGTATATAAATCATATATTTGAACTATATCATGCCATGATGTTTACATAGACATCATGTATCTGAATTATGTCATGACAACCCATTTTTAAAGACATAATACAGTTATATCATCTCATCTTGTTTACATGGTCATCATATTTTGAATTATGTCATTCTATCCGTGAATTATATCATGCCATCATGTTTCCATCGACGGCATGTTTGTGAATTATGGCATGACAACCACTTTAATAGACACAACGTATAGTTATATCATGTCATCCTGTTTACATAGTCATCATATTTTGAAGTATGTCATTCTATCCTGTTTAGTTAGCCATCATACATGTGAAATTGTGTCATGCTATCCTGTTTAATTAGCCATCATATATGTAAAGTTATGTCATGCTATTCTCTTTGGTTAGACAACATAAATGTGAATTATTTCATGCCCTGTTTTCTTCCCTACTATCCATTGCACCTGTCTATCTTACAATATCTGTACGTTCAATTACTTTTCTTGTTTATCAACCATTTGAATTGGAGGGGGTGATAGCAGTATCGGTGGGAGTAAAAACACGGTCTTCAGAAAAGATCATGCTACCTGTCGATGCAAAGAGAACCACGGTTGTACTTGCCCAAGAACCAGCCCCACCACACATAACCCAGACTCACGCAGATTGTACCCCTACCCGGTTGGACAGAGAACCAGCTACACCCCTTCTAACCCCAGCCCCAGCAGATAGTAACCCAGTTCCAGTTGACACATCGTCTCCACCACAGAGCACCCAAACACGAGCAGTTAGTAAGACAACTGCAGTGCCCAAAGCATGAGGACCACCACTCTGAACCCCAAGTCAACGCTTAAAGCAGACGAAGAATTCTTCTCAGGTCAGGTTCCGTAGCTATGGTTCATACTCCTTTGCTCTTGCATCATTGTATTTACTCATACCAACTAATGTCAGATTTGAATGATGCAATTGAAACTCCAATGGCGCAACAGGTATGTTTTAAACCTATTTCTGTAACGTGTTTACTATTGTAACTTGCTCTATGTTGATATGAGTTTCAATTGAATAAACAGTTATGTTCTCATGCCATGCACATTACAAGTGTTGTTATTGCTGTGTAATTTCCCACACTTATATTCTGTCTATGCTGTTTTGTCTTAAATAGACATGATTTGAACTGTCTCTATCTTGATTTGGCAACATAAACTAGAATGATATAGACCATATAGTGAACATACTACATAGATATACGTTTGTTTCATGTTGTTATCCTGTCCACCTTACTACTGAACTGGTTTACCAAAATGAGTTTCATATACAACATGGTAAACCTGTGATGTGTCTGTTTGTTTCTCTTTTAGAATGCAGATAAAATATTGGAGAAGAGTACCCCGTTATGCAATGGTAAAGGAAGTAACGCAGATAAGGTTCAAGATAGTGAGACATCCCTGTTCGTTTCCAAAAAAGTTCATAAAAAATATATTGAAGACACTGAGACAACCCCAAAGTCCTGTCTTGATGTAGTGTTCGAGTTATTGGCCATTACTGCTGGCACCAGCTCTTCAAACTCGCTGCCTGAATCAGTTCGGCTTCTTGAGTCTCCACTTCAAGTTGAAAGACATCAATCAGATGTTCTGCGACAGGAAGCCGAAGGACTGAGGAAGTCCCTGCAGAATTCAGATGCATACTTTCTAGTGCAACAGCAAGTGCTGGAGGATTTAAGTGCCAAACAAGATAAAGTTAATAAGCTTGCTAAGCATCTTGCCAGCATTATGGGTACCCAGGGTATTGTTTCTTGAGCTCTTCTAAAGTGTTTTCAGTTCTGGACTTGTTTTGCTGCGGCGTTTATTTCCACTGGTCGCCATCTTTGACAACCAGTGTATGTGATATGCTGCTTTGTTCCCTATATTTGCACTGGTGGCGAACTTTGATGCCTAGTGGATGTAATATGTGTTGTAAGTGCATCTAGTTCCACCCCTAGTTGGTTTTGGAGTATTGACGACAAACCTGGTTGAGGGACTAATGTGTTTGTGAGAATTGCAGGATAACACAGGTAGTAGTCCCTCATTGATTCGGTTTACCTAGCGGAGATGACCCCTAAAAATGTATGAAGACATTGAAGACAATGGTGGTATGGAAGATATTCACATTGAAGACTATGACAAGAGAAGACATCACGTGAAGACTATGGAGCGCGAAGACTTAGTTGTTTCGTTCTTTCCTTTTCTTCTTTGTTGAGTCATAGGAACCACCGTACTATTAAGTGGGGTCCCAGTGAACAAAGTCAGAGTGACTGAAGTGATGCTCAACCAAATCCTATGTCTTCGAGCGAAGACAATGAGAGCAAATCTTATCTAGAGCTGGATGAGTCAGCTTTACTTGTAGCCCAAGCCAAGCTGCCGCGTGTGTTTGGAATCTGACCGTTGGAACACGTGTCAGTTCCTTAGTGACCCAGGGTCATTTCAGACAAATCAGGTCGGGTTGCCTAGTGGCTATAAATAGCCGACCCCTACACCATAAATTGGTGGCTGCTCAGAGTTAGTGCACGGCTTTTGTCGTTTGAGAGCAACCCACCTCCGAAGCTTTTGAGAGAGAGAAATCCTTGCGAGGACAAATCCCAAACACCCAGAGCCAAAGAGTGTTAGGCATCACTGAAGTCTTTCTGTCCGCGTGACCTGAAGACTTGTTACACTTGAGGTCTGTGAATCCTCCAGCCGGTTAGGCGTCGTGTTCTGAGCATCCAAGAGTCATTGTGGATCGCCGGTGAACGAAGTCTGTGAAGTTTTGGAAGTCTACCTTGAAGACTTGCCAGAGTGATTGAGCGAGGACTAGGTGTCCTTAGCTCAAGGGGAATAAGGTGAAGACACGGTCTTTTGAGTTAAATCTCAGCCTCGCTAACCAGACATACAGTTGTCACAGCAACTGGAACTGGTCCAACAAATCATTGTCCTCACCAAGCGACTGGTTCTATCTTCTCCCTCTCTTTATTTTCAGTTTGTCTTCATGAAGTCATTGCCTGCATGTGTTACCTGTTTGACTTCACTGTGTGACTTCGATTGTTGTTTGGCTTCATACTATCTTCCATCCTGATCTTTAGTACCTAGCTGCTATTAGTCTTCGTGCTTTCACTTCATTGAATACTTGACTATGGCTTGCTTAGTGTAGTCTACCTTCCGCTGCATGTTAATAGGTTCATTTCTATCGTTTGTCTTTGAAACTTCCATGTTTTGAAGACTTTCATAAAAATCGCCTATTCACCCCCCCTCGAGTCGATAACTAGCACTTTCAATTGGTATCAGAGCAAGGTACTCCCTTGTTCTGTGTGATTCGGTTTAACCAGCTGGAGTTTTAGCTATGTCGACTGCAGGGATAATCAAAGTCTCCGCTGCGTGTCCTGTCTTTGATGGAACTGAATATCCCTACTGGAAGAATAAGATGCGCATGCATCTTGAAGCCATTGATGTCGACCTCTGGTATGTCATCAAGAATGGTGTTCCCAAGACTGGTGAAGGTGTCACCCCTGCTGATGTCAAGAAGTTCATTCAACTGGATTCTACTGCCAAGAACATCATCTGTGGTCATCTGACCAAAGGACAGTATGGCCGTGTGAGTGCTCTGGAAACGTCGAAGGTAGTCGGGACTGGCTCTCCAAGGTCAACGAAGGCGTCTCAACCCAGAGAGATCAAAGGATCAGTGTTCTTCGCAACCTCTTCAACCGCTTCAAGAGAAACGACAATGAGAATGTCCAACTCACATTTGATCGCCTCACTGACATCACAAATGAGCTTCGTGCTCTCGGCGCCACTGAGATCACCAAGCATGAAATCGTCAAGACACTGTTGTGATCACTTGACAGCTCATTTGACACCCTTGCCCTGATGATACAAGAATGCCCTGACTTCAAGACACTCGATCCGTCTGACATACTTGAGAGGCTCAACACACATGAGTTCCAGCTATCTGGGAAAAGAGATATCTATGGTCCCAACTATGGCCGAACTCGCGCTTTGAAGGCAAAAGTTGTTTCCTCATCTGAAGAAGAATCTGACTGTAGTTCTGGTGATCCTGAAGACATTGGAAAGGAGCTTGCTATGCTTGTGAAGAAGTTCCAGAAGTTCACTAAGAAGAAGGGCTTCAGAAAGTCTTCACGATCCAGCTCAAGAAATGATGAAGGTTCCACTCATGATTACAAGAAGAGAACATGTCACAAGTGCAAGAAACCTGGACACTACATCTCTGAGTGTCCACAGTGGGACAATGAGAACAACAAGAAGAAGAAGAGCAAGGATATGATTCTGATGACAACAAGAAGAAGAAATCCTCAAAGTCTTCTTCCAAGTCTTCGTCCAAGTCTTCATCACATAAGAAGAGCTCATCTGGCAAGGCTCGCGCTTTTGTTGGCAAGGAGATGGATTCAGAGGAGGAGTCTGCTTGGGGCTTCTGAGGAGGCGGAGGTGGAGTCTAAGTAGGAGTCCGACCCTGGCGTTGCATGTCTGGCTCTAGCTACAGCCTATGTTGCCAAGTCCATCTTCAACACTGAAGACAATGGCCCCGTCACCAACGCTGATGCTAATGACAAGGACGACTCTGCTCCCACCTACTGCTTCATGGCACGTGGTGCCAAGGTAAAATCATGCGATGCTTACTTTCAAACATCAAGTGAAGATGACTCTGATTGTGAATCCAAACCCAGCTACAAAACACTTGCTAAAATTGCAACTGAACAACAGAAAGCTATGGAACATACTCAAAAACTGTTAGACAAAAGCGATGACCTGTTGGACGCGGAAATGACCCGATCTCAGTCCTTAATTGAAGACATAAAAAATCTTCATGTTAAGTACCAAGAACTTGAAAGTCGTCATGAAACGCTCTCAACACTCATGAAAAGCTTTCCTATGATTATCTTCAAAGGAAGTAAGAGCTTGAGAAATTGAGAGCGGCTCATGAAGATCTTCAAAAAGAGAATGAGTCACTTCGCGCTCAACAGATCAGTCCCGCTCAGGAAGGATTTGAACCACCATGTCTAAAATGCCTTGAGCGTGATAACGCTACTTCTGTTGCTGAATGTTCTACTGCTGCTACTGTTGCAATATCTTCAACTGTTGATGTGGTAACTAACCCCTCTGCTGAGGATGCCACCACTATTGCTGATGAAAATGCTAGGTTGAAGACATTGCTTGAAACAGGGATGTACAAAAGTCTCAAAGGGCATCAGACACTGTGCGATGTCCTCAAAAAGCAGATTCTGAACCGAAACCCTAGGAAAGAGGGTGTTGGGTTCGAGAGGAAAATGAACGTTGATGGTTCTTACTGGAAGCCTGAGCAGTACCCCAAAACCACATGGGTTGCTGCAAAGGAACCTTCAGTGGATCCATCCACCTTATCTGGCTTCACTTGTGCTAACCCTATTATCATTGATGAATCCTTTGATGCAAACAATAAACTATTTAAGAATCAGAATGGTGAAGTGTTTGCCAGGTATATCGGTACTAACTGCAGGAATGGGCCACCTATGAAGAAGATCTGGGTCCCCAAAAGTTGTCTTGAGAATCTTTCTGTGAATGTCATCATGACACCGCCTGGGAAGAAGACAAATCCCATACCAAAGGCTTCATATGGTCCAAAGGCTTCATACAGATACAGGACTCAACTGAGTCACCCTAACACCAATGTTTTGCAGGGAAATCATACTCAAACCTATGAATATGAGCGTGTTTCTTCAAACCTCTATGTTCATAAAACAAAGAACTTTTCTGCTTATTCATATGAGTATCATTCATCTCCTGCAAGGCTATTTGCTAGGGCTCCAAAGCCAAAGTTCTCAGATGCTGCACTTAGACACATTGCTTCTAAGCCACCCCTGAAGATGTGGGTGGTTAAGAAGAATTAACTTTCTTTTTCAGGGAAAGGTGTCCAGCCGGAAATCAAAGGCGTCTGATGCTAATGCTGGGGACCTAAAACATCTTGTAGGGCGCAAGATCAAATGCCCAAATGGTTTCACTATGTATTTTGTTCCTGAATCACTTGCCAATCATCCTATCAGTCCTAATCTTGATCTGAGCTTTGATAATCCTCTTGTGCGTCAAATGTTTATGCTTCACAATTCTCCTGGTGAAGCCTATCCCCCTAACTGTACTGTAGGGTATGACACCTCATGCTTTAGAATGGATTATGGACAGTGGATACACTAATCATATGACTGGTGATCGAAGTCTTCTCATGGACTCAACCTTACGCCCATCTGACAAGAGTCACATCACATTTGCCGACACTGGTAAAAGCAAGGTATTAGGTCTAGGTAGAGTTGCAATCTAAAAGGATCAGCACTTGGATAAAGTGATGCTTGTTGAATCCCTTGGTTTCAACTTAATGTCTGTCTCAATGCTTTGTGACTTGAACATGATTGTGATATTTGGAAAATATCGTTGCCTCGTACTAATGGAATCTGACAAGTCTCTAGTCTTTGAAGGGTATCGGAAAGATGATCTGTACATGGTAGATTTCTCAGTAGGACCACAGCTTGCCGTATGTCTTCTACCAAAAGCTTCAGTGTGCTGGCTCTGGCATCGAAGGCTAGGGCATGCCGCCATGAGAAACTTGCACACTCTCGCAAAGAAGAAGCATGTCATAGGCATCGAGGATGTCAAGTTCAAGAAAGATCATCTGTGCGGTGCCTGCAAAGCTGGAAACATGACAAGGGCCAAGCATCCCTCGAAGACAATCATGATGACATCTCAACCCTTCGAGCTGCTACACATGGACTTATTTGGTCCTACTCACTACTCTACTCTCACTACTACTGCTAGTCTTTATGGCTTCGTCATTGTTGATGATTATTCGAGATATACTTGGGTGCACATAATTCTATACAAGACTGAAGTGCAGGATGTCTTCAAACGCTTTGCCAACCGGGCCATGGACAATTATGGTGTCAAGATCAAGCATATCATAAGTGACAATGGCACTGAGTTCAAGAACACCGGCCCCGACCTTTACCTGGATACATTGGGCATCACTCATGAGTTCTCAGCTCCGTACACACCTCAGCAGAATGGCATCGTGGAGCGCAAGAACAGAACACTCATTGAGATGGCACGGACGATGCTCGATGAATACAAGACTCCAAGAAAGTTCTGGCCTGAAGCTATTGATACTGCATGCCATGTCATCAACCGTGTTTATCTTCACAAGCTTCTGAAGAAGACATCCTATGAACTCCTCACTGGTAAGAAGCCAAATGTCAGTTACTTCAGAGTATTTGGTGCTAGGTGCTAGATCACGGATCCACATCGCACTTCAAAATTTGTACCGAAAGCACATGAAGGTTTTATGCTTAGTTACGAAAAGGATTCGCACTCCTATAGAGTCTTCAACCTCTTTCACTATAAAGTGGTTGAAAATGTGGATGTGAGGTTCGATGAGACTAACGGCTCACAAAGGGAGCACCTGCCAAATGTGCTAGATGAAGTTCCAGCTAGTGAATCCATCAAGCTAATGGGAACAGGAGAAATCATACCGGCTGAAGCACAGCCTGAAGAGGAACTTATCATTTCTGCACCTAATCAACCTGAAGACAATGCTCAGCCCGAAGACAATCCTCCTAACGATGACAATGATCAGCAAGAGCAAAATCTTCCTCCAGTTCATCCTCGTATTGCAAATGAAGTACAGATTGAGAAGATAATTGTTAGCATCAATGCGCCTGGTCCACTCACTCATTCAAGAGCAACATAGCTAGCAAATTTCTGTGGGCACTTTGCACTTGTCTCGATATCTGAGCCCAAGAAAGTTGTTGAAGCCTTCATGGAACCTGAATGGATTCAAGCCATGCAAGAAGAGCTTCAACAGTTCAAACTGAACAATGTTTGGGAACTTGTCAAGCGTCCTGACCCTCGCAAGCACAACATAATAGGCACACAATGGATTTATCGCAACAAGCAAGATGAGCATGGTCAAGTTGTCAGAAACAAGGCTCGTCTCATTGCTCAAGGATACACTCAAGTTGAAGGGATTGACTTCGATGAAACAGTTGCTCCTGTGGCCAGGCTTGAAGCTATTTGCATATTGCTGGCCTATGCAAATCATCACAACATCCTTCTGTATCAAATGGATGTGAAGAGTGCATTTCTCAACGGAAAGATTGAAGAAGAAGTGTATGTTGCACAACCTCCTGGCTTTGAAGATCCAAAACATCCTGATATGGTGTACAAGCTTAACAAGGCATTGTATGGCCTCAAACAAGCCCCTCGCGCTTGGTATGACACACTCAAAGACTTCCTGAAGAGCAAAGGCTTCAAACCTGGTTCCCTGGATCCACACTCTTCACGAAGACATATGATGGTGAACTATTTGTGTGCCAAATATACGTGGATGACATTATCTTCTGCTGCACCAACCAGAAATACAGTGATCAATTTGGACACATGATGCAAGAGCAATATCAGATGTCCATGATGGGTGAGCTGAAGTTCTTCCTTGGTCTTCAAATTTGTCAGCAAAGCAATGGCATCTTCATATCTCAAGAGAAATACCTCAAAGACTACCTGAAGAAGTTTGGAATGGAAGACTGCAAAGGTTACACGACGCCAATGCCAACCAAGAGACATCTGGGTCCCGACGCCAATGGTAAAGAGTTCGATCAAAAGGTATACTGCTCCATGATTGGTTCTTTACTTTATTTATGTGCATCTAGGCCAGATATCATGCTTAGTGTTTGCATGTGTGCTCGATTCCAAGCGGCACCAAAGGAATCGCATCACTTAGGTGTGAAGCGAATTCTTCGATATTTGGCTTACACCTCAACATTAGGATTATGGTATCCAAAGGGCTCAGAGTTTGATCTAGTTGGATTCTCGGATGCTGATTATGCTGGTGACAAGGTGGATCGCAAGTCTACATCAGGCACATGTCACTTTCTGGGTCGATCACTTGTCTGTTGGTCTTCAAAGAAGCAGAACTGTGTATCACTCTCCACTGCTGAGTCTGAATACATTGCTGCTGGATCTTGCTGCGCTCAGCTTCTATGGATGAAGCAAACACTCAAGGACTATGGCATCCATCTGAAACAAGTACCACTCTACTGCGACAACGAAAGCGCCATCAAGATTGCCAACAATCCAGTTCAGCACTCGAAGACAAAGCACATTGAAATTCGTCATCACTTTCTTAGAGATCATGTCATGAAGGAAGATATTGATATCATACACATCAACACTGAAGAGCAATTGGCAGATATCTTCACAAAGCCCTTGGATGATAAAAGGTTTTGCAAGTTGCGGTGTGAGCTAAATATCTTGGAATCCTCGAATGTCCTGTGATCAGGCACACATCCTAACACTTATGCATGTTGATGACTTAGATGTGCAACACATGTAGTAATGTATGCCTTCAATCAATGAAGACTTACACTTTGAGTGTGAATACATTAATGCGGAATTTGACTTCGGAGCGCCACGATAATTGTGCACCGTGTCTGGATCTAATACTTCCTATACGGTGGGTAACGCCACCACCAAACTTTTGTTTGAAATGTTTTTCTCTTGGCGTTACATTTGCTAAGTCTTCTCATTTGACTCATCCTCAACATTGGTTTGTCTTTATGTTTATCTTCACAATGTTGATTTGGTCTTGTTCTGATATATACATATGTTAGTGTTCTGTCTTCTACAGCATTCACTTATAGCTATGTCTTCTCGTTTGAATCTTTTGGACTAAGTGAATGTGATCGAACCCTAACCTCTCTATGCTTCCTACCTCAAACTCTATCTATCCAAATCATATGCATTCTGTTGAAACTGTCAAATGTCTTCTCTGCGTCCTTGTCAGCAGAAGATATAGAGACAAACATTAAATCTGTTTTAAATGCTCAATTCTTATTGCCTGAAACCCGGAGAAGCCGGAGCGACCACCACTACAGGAAACAGCTACTTTGCCGTCTGCCATGGCGGACGGCAAAGGCTCGAAAGGCGGACGGCAAAGACCTTTGCCGTCAGCCGCGGACGGCAAAAGGCTCCGGCAAAGAAGGCTACGGTAAACAGCTGCTTTGCCGTCTGCTTCCTGGCGGCGGACGGCAAAGACTCTTTGCCGTCTGCGGCGGACGGCAAAGAGGGCGGACGGCAATATTTGCGCTGTCAGTCCGTTAAGTGGCTAACGGCAGACCTTTGCCGTCCGCCGCAGACGGCAAAGAGCCTTTGGTCTTTGTCGTCCGCCTTATGATGTCATCTACACGTCACTAGATGGCAGGTTCTTTGCCGTCTGCCACTGATGGCAAAGTGCAGGTTCTTTGCCGTCTGCCACGGACGGCAAAGTCTTTGCCGTCTGCCACTGTAGGCAAACTGACCAAATGGGTCAGCTCCCAGGAAGCACAGTTGGCTGCCACGTGGCTTCTTTGCCGTCCGCGGCAGACGACAAAGAGCTCTTTGCCGTCGGTGGCAGACGGCAAAGAGCCTGCATATTGTCTGTTTTTTCAGTTTTTTGTTAAATCCCACAATTTGCACAGAAAATATATATGACATATAGATATATTTCACAGGCATTCATCACATAAACAAGTTCATACATCATTTCATACATAAACAAGGTCCATCCATCATTTCATACATAAACAAGTTCCATCCATCATTTCATACATAAAGAAGTTCCATCCATACATAAAGTAGCACTCCATAGCTAAGGTGACTAGAATGAGAAGACAAGAAGAAGAAGAGTAGAACAAGCACTCCATCCAGCACATAATGAAATCTGCAAAATGGCAAAATAAGAAAGTTAGAAATGGATCGTTTTTGAGGTAACTAAGGTGAAATGGATCGTTTTTGAGGTAACTAAGGTGAAATGGATCTTTTTTAGCTCACTTAGGTCAAATGGATCGTTTTTGAGCTAACTTAGTTGAAATGGATCGGTTTTGAGCTAACTTTGTTGAAATGGATCATTTTTGAGCTAATTTAGTTGAAATGGATCATTTTCAGCTAACTTAGGTGAAATGGATCATTTATGAGCTAATTTAGTTGAAATGGATCTTTTTGAGCTAACTTAGGTGAAATGGGTCGTTTATGAGCTAACCTAGGTGAAATGGGTCGTTTATGAGCTAACCTAGGTGAAATGGGTCGTTTATGAGCTAACCTAGGTGAAATGGGTCGTTTATGAGTTAACCTAGGTGAAATGGGTCGTTTATGAGCTAATTATGCAATTTTTGACATAAGTAAGCTAAGTACATATCCTTTTAGAGCTAACTTAGGTAAAATGGATGGTTTATGAGGTTAGTAAGCTTATTAAGTCATTTTGGAGGAAAAGAAGCTAACTCTAGGTCATTTTGGTAAGCATATTGGAGGAAATAAAGCTAAGTCTAGGTCTTTATGCATTTGTTAAGCAAAACACTAGAGAAACTTACCGTGATCAGGGAGGTGTAGGAGCGGGCTGGCTAGTGCCGGTAGCTGGAGAAGGATCATGCGATGCGTTTCTGGAGTTAAGCTGCACCAAAGATCATTTCCAATGTCTCGTTAGCATTATGACACTCAAATGTTAAGACTAGCAAGTAATGTCCATTCAAATTAAACTCACCGTGGTCCCAGGAGCAATCACTAGCATCGGCGGAGCGGTCTGACCGGTCTTCTCGCACACAGACTGCACATTTGGTTTTGACGACTCAGTCATACTAGTTAGTAATGAGACAAACACTACATGAATGTTTTGGCTAATCTGCAGAAGAAACTTACCACAAGGAGCTCGTACATGGCCCTTGCCTGCATGTCATTCCGTGCCCTCTCCTCCTCCATCATCTTTGTCGTCCTCTCCTGCAACTCCCGCTGCCTCTCCGCCGCCTCCGCCAGAAGTTTCTCCGTTCTATCTCTCTCACTCTGTATAGCAGCCTGCAACACCACTCACATGACCATTTGTAATCATTGATGGAAGCGCACACAATGTAATGGAGAAAGATAGCTGAGTACGTATCACTAACCTTGATGGAAGCTCCATTTGTTCTAACCAGTGTGACCGGTGTACATCCACGCACGATCACTCATCTTGACTTTCAAAGCTACTAGACACACAACAAATATATATATATATATATAATTCACCATGTATGTATTCATCAGTTGATCTACTTTGTCAATTTTATTACGTCCATGCAACCTACACTCTAATAGGTAATGATAGGTCCTAATCCCACCCGAGTATGTTTAGATTGGGTTCATTTTCCCATGCTATGCCCCGGATCCTACGCAAAATTTCGGCAGCACCTCCCCGCTGTTCTCCTGATACACGTCTCTGCAATAAACAGAGAGGATGTGTACCCGGAGAACAACAGGGGAGGCACTGACGAAATTAATGCATCGGATCCGGAGCAAAGCATATGGGAAAACGAACCCAATCTAAACATACTCGGGCTGTCCATGGATAGCGTTGGACAATTCGAAAGAATCAAGGTTATAAATATGCAAATGCATGCATATTTATAACTATGACGCTTTCGAACGGGAGACACATATTGGTTACGCATACTGATGATTCAAGACACATATATATCTAGCTATCAAGTTTCATCGGAATAGATCAAATAATTAATGGGGGAGGAGGACATGTCATTTGTGCTCACCCACGAACGAAGGGGCAGAGCTCGTCAAACGCACGGCGAGGTCGTCGAACACCAAACCTCGCAGCGATGAAACAACTGCACATTTAAAACTACCCGATCAACACAATTATATATGATGTTTTTCATAACAAAATCGAAAGATATATGACCTAACTAATAATTCACAAATATATGACCCCGTCGGCTTCTGGAAGGCCAAAGAACACCTTTTCGGGGTCGGGGTCTCGGGGTCGGGGTGTCGGGTCGGGGTGCCGGGTCGGGGTCGGGGTCGGGGTGCCGGTGTCAGGGTCGGGGTGTCGGGTCAGGCTCGGGGTCGGGGTGTCGGGGTCGGGGTCGAGGTCGGGGTCGGGGTGTCGGGCTGTCGGGGGTGTCGTGTCGGGGGTCGGGGTGTCGTGTCGGTCTCGGGGTGCCGTGTCGGGGTCGGGGTGTCGTGTCGGTCTCGGGGTGCCGTGTCGGGGTCGGGGTCTTGGGGTCGGGGTGTCGGGTCGGGGTGCCGGGTCGGGGTGCCGTGTCGGTGTCGGGGTCGGGGTGTCGGGTCAGGCTCGGGGTCGGGGTGTCGGGGTCGGGTTCGGGGTCGGGGTCTCGGGGTCGGGGTGTCGGGGGTGTCGTGTCGGGGGTCGGGGTGTCGTGTCGGTGTCGGGGGTCGGGGTGCCGGGTCGGGGTCGGGGTGCCGTGTCGGTGTCGGGGTCGGGGTGTCGGGTCAGGCTCGGGGTCGGGGTGTCGGGGTCGGGGTCGGGGTCGGGGTCGGGTTCTCGGGGTCGGGGTGTCGGGGGTGTCGTGTCGGGGGTCGGGGTGTCGTGTAGGTGTCGGGGTGCCGTGTCGGTGTCGGGGTGCCGTGTCGGGGTCGGGGTGCTGTTTCGGGGTCGGGGCTTCGGGGTGTCTCCTCCTCCTCCTCCTCCTCCTCCTCCTCTTCTTCTTCTTCTTCTTCTTCTTCTTCTTCTTCTTCTTCTTTCTCCTCCTCCTCCTCCTCCTCCTCCTCCTCTTCTTCTTCTTCTTCTTCTTCTTCTTCTTCTTCTTCTTCTTCTCCTTCTCCTCCTCCTCCTCCTCCTCCTCCTCTTCTTCTTCTTCTTCTTCTTCTTCTTCTTCTTCTTCTTCTTCTTCTTCTTCTTCTTCTTCTTCTTCTTCTTCTTCTTCTTCTTCTTCTTCTTCTTCTTCTTCTTCTTCTTCTTCTTTCTCCTCCTCCTCCTCCTCCTCCTCCTCTTCTTCTTCTTCTTCTTCTTCTTCTTCTTCTTCTTCTTCTTCTTCTTCTCCTTCTTCTTCTCCTTCTCCTTCTCCTTCTCCTTCTCCTCCTCCTCCTCCTCCTCCTCCTCCTCCTCCTCCTCTTCTTCTTCTTCTTCTTCTTCTTCTTCCCCCTTCTACTTAACCTAAACCTAAACTAACTAACCTAAACTAAAAACCTAAACTAATTAAAACTAAACTATTTAAACTAATTAAACCTAAACTTAAACAGAAAAAACAAAAAAACAGAAAAAAAAACAAAAAAAAAGGGAGGAGGGGCTCACTGTGGGGGAGGGCCGGGGCGGGGCCGGCGACGGAGGGCCGGGGCGGGGCGGCGGGGGCCCGGCCGGCGGGGGGCCAGGGCGGGGCGGTGGAGGAGGCGGGGCGGCGGGGGCCCGGCCGGCGGGGGGCCGGGGCGGGGCGGTGGAGGAGGCGGAGCGGCGGGGGCCCGGCCGGCGGGGGGATGGGGGGCGGGGGGCCGGGGCGGGGCAGTGGAGGAGGCGGCGGGGGGCCGGGACGGCGTGGGGCCGTGGCGGCGGTGGGGCGCGGGGCGGCGGTGGGGCGCGGGGCGGCGGGGGCCGGGGCGGGGGGGGGGGGCGACGGGGCGGTGGGGCGGCGGGGCGACGGGCGGCGGGGGCGACGGGGCGGCGGCGGCGGCGGCGGGGTGGGAGGAGAAGGGCGAGGCGAGGACGAAGTGAGTAACGGGCGGGGGGTACCTGCCGTTAGGCAAGTGCCCTCTTTGCCGTCCGCCAGCCTTTGCCGTCCGCCTTTCTGCCTCTTTGCCGTCCGCTAGCGGACGGCAAAGAGGTGGGCCGTTAGGATTTTTTCAAACGAGCGGGGGGTGGGGGCCACCACACTCTTTGCCGTCCGCCAGCGGACGGCAAAGATTCTTTGCCGTCCGCTGGCAGACGGCAAAGACCTGGCAGATGGCAAAGAGCTTCTTTGCCGTCAGCCTTTTCTTTGCCGTCTGTTTGTGTGTAGCTGATGGCAAAGAGCTTCTTTGCCGTCAGCTAGCAGACGGCAAAGATCTGGCAGATGGCAAATTAGCTGATTCCAGTAGTGCACCCGACAGTCCAGGCATAAGTGGGAACATGGAACAACTTCCAATGTGTTGCATGTTCGCCATGTGTCCCTCAGATGTGAACAACCAGGGGCACCTGCGTAATTGCGCTGTGCCGTCCCTCTCCTTATAAATACACATCACATCACGGTCAAAATACTTCTTCCACCTCTCCACCTCAATGAGCCCTAGCGCCACCGCTAGCTCTCGATGACGCCGGCGACGAAGCGCTTAGCTACCGCGACCTCACCGACGCCGTCTTCACGCCGGCCGCGGACATCGTCTTCTCCGCTGCCGCCATAGGTGTCCTCCGTCGCCAAGTTAGGGAACGGAAGATCTAACTGCTCGGCCTCATCTTCTACTCCGTCTAGCAGTTCATCATGTGGTAAATTAAAACTCTCTTTTTACTATCTTTTTGATCCAATAGATTCATCCTTCCTACCAAAAGTGGTTTCTGTCTCCACAAATTTGGATCTATCCTGTTTTGCATCTCATATGATGCCTAGTATATTCATTTATGCTTCACACGTAGTTAGATTCCTCACTTGTACCTATTCTTGGATTCGTACAAATCTGGAACCAACTCTCAACATATAAGTGAATGTCTTCGTGCTATGAGGTCAATGTCTTCTAAACTGATTTATCTTCAAAATCTTCTGAGAATGCATATGACCTCTTCCCCTTCCCTCGCATCTCTAATGCTGTCACAGGTACATGTCCGTGGGAGAATCCCTTGGTTCTCATAGTCTGCATTCATATGAAGAATTCTTACAACATCACATCAACTCTCCCGAAGCTAGTTCCTGTTTGACCAGCAGACAGAAGCCTTTGACAGTTTTGAAGCCATTCAGTCTGAACTACATGGCCACAGATAAGTCAGCAAGGAAGGGAGGCAGACAGCGCCGTGGGGGAACATCAAGAGATTTGCCACCTGACCTCTATGAGCTATACAAGACAGATCCAGAGGAGGATTACAATCAGCGCAAAACACGAATCCAATGGATTCGAAGCTATTGGGCAGAGCAATGGTTCAAATACAGGTTCGTGACCCAGGAATATGCTGAAAAGAATGCCATCAAGCGACCCTGGGGAGACATCTTGTACAAAAAGCTTCCACCCAGGTCCAGAGCTGAAGCTATTGCTCAGGGTTTCTACCCTTGCATGGTCCGTGGACCACAGCCTGCTGACGCCGACCCATCCTCTCTGCTATGGTGTCGCGAAGACAATCTGTTCAAGTGCAACTTTCAGTTTGCCAAAAACTCGGCCAAAGAGAACAAGAAGTCGCGGGGATTAGACTTCAACCCAGGACCCTCTGCTCCTCGTGCCGATGGCACACGCGAAGCTGAACCCAATCTTGTTGGGCCCTTCAACAACCTAGAGGGCCTCATCACTCACATCATGGTTCAAGGGGCAGCCATGGATCACTCTGAAGATGACACTGATTCTGACGAAGTGCCTGCACCACCGAAGCCTAAGAAGCTGAAGAAACCCAAGGCTTCGAATCCTTCCACTCCACCAAGAACTTCGCGAGCAAAGCCTCTGGCCACTGCTCCTCCTGCACCAAGTGTGCAGTCTGAAGACCTCTCACGCATCTCCAAGTCTGAGAAGAAGAAGAAGAAGCCCATGCACACCACTGGTCAAGCACTGACCCCTGCTGTTGTTCTAAGAAATGAGAACGACGCCATTGATCTGTCGAGTGACGACGATCTTGCTGATGATGCTCTTGAGCTGCTGATAAAGAGCAAGCAAGAGGCGGAAATCTTCAATGATTTGCCTCTCTTTGACGTGGAAGTATTGAACAACTTCATTGATGAGTGGTTTGACACCCCAAATCTCAGCTTTGATGATCTTCAACTTACAATTGGCCTCAGCGTCTCCTTCCATGGCGCCATTGCTCCTGAGGTGGCTCTAGCTCAGAAAATCGTTGAACTGAAGCACAAAATTGATTATGAGAAGGCTCAGTTCAAGAAGCATATGGCCCAGCTCAGTGTGACAGACGTCCAAAACTTCAAGACAATGATGCATGAGCTCAAGGAGGCGTTTCACAAGAAACGTGATGAAGCCAAAGGTTCTCGAGAGCGAATGAAGCATCTGGCTGCCAAGTGTGTTCAAGCTTACAATGAAGCTGAGAAGCGCAAGGCAATTGGGCATCCTGGCATTGACCCCAAGATGGCTGCTAAGAAAAAGAAGCCTACTGTGGCCCCAGCTGAAACATCCAGGCGGGAAGAACCTCGCATTGTCTTCCCCGCCAGTATGACAGGCGTGAAGCCTAAGGTCCCCACAGTGGCTTCAGAGCTCAAGAAAACAAGGGCAGCTGAAGCCAAAGCCAGAAAGCGCAAGACCAAGAACACCACTGACGAGGCTCCACCTGCCAAGAAGCGAAAAACCAAGAAGAAAGATCGGGCTGCTCCCTCAGAGCCCCTTGTTGTCGAGCCGATTTCTGTTGCTCGTCCTGCGTCTGCACTCCAAGAGCGTCGTATGATAGTTCATGAGCCTGCTTCCACAGAGGCTCCTGAAGCTGAAGACATTCCAACTGTTAACCCCACCACAGCTGAAGACATTGGTCACCATGACAATGTAGAAGATGATGAAGTCCTTCCTCAGATCGAGCAAAATGTGGTATCATCGCCTGTTCTCACGAACAGCGAACTCATCGGCATTGGTCGTCCTTTGACGCCAATTGCTCAGGATGATTCATGGGCTGATCACCCTCAAGACTCCCCCGTGAAGAAGAATCACCAACTACTCCCCCAACTCAAGTCACCACTCCAGTGCTTGAAGATGATGACTTTGAGGCCCAACCTACTCCATCTCCACAAGCGTCACCAGCGTTTCGCAGGCTTCATAAAGGACCAAGGCCACGAGTCACTCTGTCGAGTGTTTTAGAAAGAGAAGAGCACCAATCAGTATCTCGCCAAGTATTTCCTGAAGCCTCTCCAACTGTGAACAACTCCGAGTCTGAAGCCAAAGCGGCTGAAGATATTCCGGCTGCATCAGCCGATGAACAAGAAGAACCAAGAGATGAAGAAGAACGTGTTGCTACACCCCCAGCTAACCGTGAAGTTGTTCTCGAGGAGAACGTGTCCGACCCTCCAGCTGCTCGAGTGGAGGTTGATAACATTGAGGCGACCACCATCACCCATACTGAAGCCAATCACGTTGTCATGGCTGAAGCTACTGTGGCTCCTGAAGTTAATGTGGTGCCAGAAGTGATTGCACCTGAAGCCAATGCTGCACCTAACGCAAATCTACAGCCTGAAGTCAAAACCACTGCCACTGCCACTGCTCCTGTACCGCCTCCACGGCCACACACCATCGAGCAAGCATATGATGATGGTCAGCTGGTCATTCTCAGATGGCCCATTCTGGTTCCTCCACCTGCTGCTGGTCCGCAATTTGACTATCATATTGAGCACACGCCTCAGGTCCAGAAGCCGAAGCCAAGGTTGCCCAGGTTTCCAGGTACTGCAACTTCACCAGGGTCATTCAATGCAAATGGCTTCATTGCGCACAACACTTTCTTTGATAGTGCCAAGAACCCCTATTCCAAGCCAAGGATTTCATCAGATCGGTTCTGGAGCTATCAGCAGCGCAGCTACTATTCGTGTGTTCTCTATGACCAAGGGCGTATCTTTCCACATATGCGTCTAGACACTGAAGCCATTGCTGGACTGCCCTGCCTTGAAGAAGCCCTTGACTGCTTCCGTGATGCTGGACTTCTGAACTTTGTGACTGATAAAGAGCATTGGAATGAAGAGCTTCTGCTACAATTTTATGCTACCCTCCACATTCGCGGCTACAACAGGGATCCAATGACTTGGGTCCTTGAGTGGATGACAGGCAATGTCCATCATGAAGCCAAAGCTCTTGATCTCATTGAGCTAACTGGCCTGCCCACTCCAGGTGAATTCTTCGAGCCTGGTTGTCAGCTTCACCGCAATGCATTGGAGAGCATCTTTCAGAAGCCAGAGCCCAACATGAGCCAAATGCTGAGCATGATGAAGCCTCTGCCACGCGATTCTGAATACCCAAGAGAGTTCTTTGTTGAAGACCTAGAGTATCTGCCCCGAACAATCTATCATATCATAAGGCGAACTCTATGGTCCATCAAGGGACATTCTTCTGCAGCAAAGCTTGACGGAGCGATGAAGACATTGGTCTTTTACATCTTCAATGGCATCAGCTTTAATGCTCAAGACTTCTTTATCAGGCAATTGGTTGCATCAGGCTCTGATCTCTTTGGTCTGAAGTTCTACGCTCCATGGGTTATGCGCCTTATCAAGCTTCATTCAGCTATCAACTATCAGCCTTCTGCTTGCAACCATCTGATCTTTTTGCGAGAGGTTGATATGTCAATTGAAGCCATATACCCAGAGCCTGCCAAGGAGCCTGTTTGTCTTCACAATGCTGATCACCAAAGCTTCACACAGCCCATTGAAGGAGTCTAGGCCGTCACTCGTGTTTATCCTTTGGCTGGCAATACATGCTTCCCTCACCGTGCCCATACTGAAGCCACTGAAAGAAATATTGCTCAAAGGCCTCGGAAGCGATCTCGTGTTCTCAATGACCGAGAGCTTCTCGTTGCCCTACATCAGAAATAGGATAAGCATCACTACTAGCTGAAGCGGCAGATGCAAAGCCTCTTGGTGGACGTCAATCGTATTCGCAATCTTGCCACCAAGAATGCATTTGTCACACATGAAACCTGTCGGAGGTCTTGGAAGAGTTTAACTTTGCTCAGTGCTGAAGCTGATCTTCAAGACGATGGCTTCACTGAAAGATTCAAGTTTGACTCCACTCCTCCAAGGAATGCTGTCTTGCGTCGGACTCCCTCACTTGAAGACTCTGACTATTCCTCCTCAGCTGTAACGGTGAATGCCAGAGTCATAGATGATCAAGATGATGCTACCTCACCACCTCCAACTTCAGCGCGTGTCGACACTGCACCAAGTTCTTCTGCACCGCCAAACCCCGACGCCGACCCTGCAGCTTCACCTACCCCTTCTGGGAACGAGTAGAGGCTCTATGTCTTCAAACCTTTTTGGTCCTTACTGACAAAAGGGGGAGAAGCATATGAGTTGGTAGTCTTCAAGCGGGTCTATATGGGCGGTTGCTTTATATTTTGCCCAGTGTTTACAACTCTCGCTTTTGATACATTTGGTTCTTTGAGTTGTAACACTTAAACTTGATGGTCGTCTGCTACTTTTTCTGAAGTATTGGAGTATTGACGACAAACCTGGTTGAGGGACTAATGTGTTTGTGAGAATTGCAGG
The DNA here is from genome assembly GCF_018294505.1 of Triticum aestivum. Lineage (NCBI taxonomy): Eukaryota > Viridiplantae > Streptophyta > Magnoliopsida > Poales > Poaceae > Triticum > Triticum aestivum. The sequence continues at coordinate 542,349,074 of NC_057802.1, forward strand.
ATAACACAGGTAGTAGTCCCTCATTGATTTGGTTTACGTAACGGAGATGACCTCTAAAAATGTATGAAGATATTGAAGACAATGGTATGGAAGATATTCACATTGAAGACTATGACAAGAGAAGACATCACGTGAAGACTATGGAGCGCGAAGACTTAGTTGTTTCGTTGTTTCCTTTTCTTCTTTATTGAGTCATAGGAACCACCGTACTGTTAAGTGGGGTTCCAGTGAACAAAGTCAGAGTGACTGAAGTGATGCTCAACCAAATCCTATGTCTTCGAGCGAAGATAATGAGAGCAAATCTTATCCAGAGCTGGATTAGTTAGCTTTAGTTGTAGCCCAAGACAAGTTGTCGCGTGTGTTTGAAATCTCACCGTTGGAACACGTGTCAGTTCCTTAGTGACCCAGGGTCATTTCGGACAAATCAGGTCGGGTTGCCTACTGGCTATAAATAGCCCACCCCCTACACCATAAATTGGTGGCTGCTCAGAGTTAGTGCACGGCTTTTGTCGTTTGAGAGCAACCCACCTCCGAAGCTTTTGAGAGAGAGAAATCCTTGCGAGGACAAATCCCAAACAACCAGAGCCAAAGAGTGTTAGGCATCACTGAAGTCTTTCTGTCCGCGTGACCTGAAGACTTGTTACACTTGAGGACTGTGAATCCTCCAGCCGGTTAGGCGTCGCGTTCTGAGCATCCAAGAGTCATTGTGGATCGCCGGTGAACGAAGTCTGTGAAGGTTTGGAAGTCTACCTTGAAGACTTACCAGAGTGATTGAGCGAGGACTAGGTGTCCTTAGCTCAAGGGGAATAAGGTGAAGACGCGGTCTTCTGAGTTAAATCTCAGCCTCCCTAACCAGACGTACAGTTGTCACATCAACTGGAACTGGTCCAACAAATCCTTGTCCTCACCAAGTGACTGGTTCTATCTTCTCCCTCTCTTTATTTTCAGTTTGTCTTCGTGAAGTCATTGCCTTCCTGTGTTACGTATTTGACTTCACTGTGTGACTTCGGTTGTTGTTTGGCTTCATACTATCTTCCATCCTGATCTTTACTACCTAGCTGCTATTAGTCTTCGTGCTTTCACTTCATTGAATACTTGACTATGGCTTGCTTAGTTTAGTCTACCTTCTGCTGCATGTTAATAGGTTCATTTCTATCGTTTGTCTTTGAAACTTCCATGTTTTGAAGACTTTCATAAAAATCGCCTATTCACCCCCCTCTAGTCAATAACTAGCACTTTCATGTGTAATAGCCGTGATAGCCTAGTGTTAGTTGCTTGCTTATTTATTTCCTTATTGTCTTGTTTAGTTGTTTGCTTTGTAGTCACTGCAGTTCTTTTTCTGCGATTTTCTAGTGGCCACAATAACCTATTTTTTATAACTAGGCCACAATAACCATGGCAACACACGGACTGTTGCAACCATGGGCCTCCTACGGGGCGTAGGATCCATGGGCCTTCTACGGGCCGTAGGATCCATGGGCCTTCACTACATAAAAAAGAAACATCCGTGACATTTTTGGCCGAACAAATTTTTTTTCTGTCATACATATGACACTTCTATGACGATAATTGTGACTAAACCCGGTATCATCATAGATGTGGTGGGCTCCTACTTCTATGACAAAAAATCATGACAGAAAATGGGCTTTTCGTCCTGGGCGGGCCGGAGACGCAGCTGCATGACATTCTTTGGGCCATCCATGATGGAAAAAACCGTGGTAGAAGCGAGGGGGAGGAAAATTTCGGGGAGTTCCCGGTTACGGAGGGAGGTCGGGGGCCGAGCGATGCGCGTTTCTTTCGTACACGTATGCGCGTGTGTGCGAGGCGTTGGCTCTAACTGAACCCGAGCGAGGCGTTGGGCTCTAACTGAACCGGAGCGATTGCACTGCAGGCTACGCGTTACTGAACCCGAGCATCATCGATGGCTGTTAACTGAACCCGATCGAGCGATTCCTTCGCTACTGCTGCTAACTGAAGCCGATCGATTGGATGAACAGTGAGCGTTGCGGGGGGGTTGGATGAACAGTGAGCGGGTGGCGTTGCCTCTGGATGAACAGGACCCCGTGGTGTGGTGAGGGCTGATGAACAGTAGACGGTGGAGGGGTGCCCCATGGAGGGGTGGTGAACAGGACCCCGTGGTGTGGAGGGCTGGATGAACAGTAGACGGTGGAGGGGTGCCCGTGGAGGGGTGGTTGAACAGTAGCCGGTGGAGTGCGCGCCGGTGGAGGCTGGATGAACAGGAGCCCGTGGAGGCTGGAGGAGGTCGAGGTAGCCCGTGAGGCTGAGGAGTCGACGGTGGAGATGAACAGTATCCCGTGAGTCCCGTTTTGCGTACGCCACACCCCTCCCGATGAACAGGACCCCCGTTTCGACCGTAGGAGGTCCGTTTCGTCCGTTTTGCTGTACGCCACACCCCTCCCGATCAACAGGACCCCCGTTTCGACCGTAGGAGGTCCGTTTCGTCCCTTTGCGGTACGCCACAACCCGTCCGATCAACAGGACCCCCGTTTCGACCGTACGAGGTCCGTTTCGTCCGTTTTGAGGTACGCCACACCCCTCCCGATCAACAGGACCCCCGTTTCGACCGTAGGAGGTCCGTTACCTCCGTTTTGCGGTACGCCACACCCCTCCCGATCAACAGGACCCGTTCCGAACGTAGGAGGTCCGTTTCCTCCGTTCTGCGGTACACCCAGGCCTCGTTTCCATCGCCTATTCTGTCCAAGCCCTCCCGCATGAACACGACCACGCATTCCGTTCCGACCCAGCGGTGGCTCCCACGCGTTCGTGCCTCCCGGAACACGACGCATTCCGTTGCCTCCCCATGAACACGACGCATTCCGTTGCCTCCCCATGAACACGACGCATTCGGTTGCCTCCCCATGAACACGCCGACGACGCTGTTTCTCCGTTCCGACCCAGCCATGTACACGAGCCCTGGCCGTACGTATGCGCGAGTAGGCCTTCGAGACCCTGCCCGTATGTACACATACGTGGCCGTATTTTCTTTCTTGCACCCTGGCCGCTGTACGTACGTGTACATGCTACGTGCGCGCCTCTACTACGACACGTGCGCGCCTCTACATCGACCAGTATGTACGTACACGTTCGCGACCAGAATGACAACGCTACGTACGCTTCGACCAGGTGGGTCCCGACTATCAGGCACTTCCTTGCCTGCGAAGATGTAGCTGGTGGGTCCCAGCCGTCAGGGGGGCGAATCGTTTTGTTTTTTTTGCCCGGACGCACTTCCTTGCGTGCGAAGGTGTAGCTACTGGGTCCCAGCAGTCAGGGGGCGAATCGTTTTTTTGCCCGGACGCACTTCCTTGCGTGCGAAGGTGTAGCTGGTGGGTCCCAGCAGTCGGGGGCGAATCATTTTTTTCGGACGCACTTCCTTGCGTGCGAAGATGTAGCTGGTGGGTCCCAGCAGTCAGGGGGGCGAATTGTTTTTTTCCCGGACGCACTTCCTTGCGTGCGAAGATGTAGCTCGTGGGTCCCAGCAGTCAGGGGGCGAATCATTTTTTCGCGAAATACGGTGGCCCGTCCGGTGGGTCCCCGCTGTCAGGTGGAGGAATAATTATTTTGCGCGTAATAAGGAGGCACTTCCTTGCGGCTGCCGTGGACCCAGCTGTCAGCCTCTCCACGTACAGTCCATGTCCGATGGAAGTCGTTCCTTGACCACGTTGACCACGCCGCGCCGAGAGCACCAGGGCGGTGGACGACGGCGAGGCCTAGGAAGGGGACGACGCGGAGCCGGGGAAGACGCGGCAGTGGATGCACACGCGGAGAGGAGTACGAGGGTTCACTGGTTCGGTTGCGCTGCCGTCGCCGCAGAATAACAGGGGGTGCGGGTGAGTGGAGGGATGGCCTGGCCAGCGGTGGGAGTAGTAGGGGGCGGTGAGGCCTCCGCGGCAGCACAGCCGGCCACGGGAGGCAGGAGCAGGCGGCACGACCGGCGCTGCTTTGGGCGGCTGGAGCAAGAAGACCAGAGGTTGAAGAAGCACGACGGCCGTTGGATGGACATCGTACGGTCACTGCAGCTAGAATCGTTTATATTGACTAAGTTGACAAAGCCCTTGGTACGTCAACTTAGTAGGCCCACAGGTCAGCTTCCGAAACGGTGCGCCCCAGATGTCAGGGGGAGGAATCATTTTTTGGGCGGGTGAAGCTAGAATATCCGAGATTGAAGAAGAAGCACGGCATCCGTTGGATGGACATCCAACGGCCACTGCTGCTAGAACCGTGTGTTGACTATAAGTTGACAAAGCCTTGCATACGCGTCAACTCTGTTTTTTTAGGGGACGCGTCAACTTAGTAAGGCCAGAAGTGTGTGGCAGAGAACTTATAGCCCATTTGAGATTTGTAAGAATGTGTAGCCCATTTTTGAATTCTAATGGAATTTACTACAGCCCATTTACAGTTTGTTAAAAGTACAGCCCATTTCAACCAACCGTTCAAAACAGAATTCAATAAAATTTCCCACATTTTGATGGGATCCGAAATATTTTTATCCCGAAATTTCTAGTCAGATTAAATACAATTTCAATATAAATTTATATTACGTAAAAATCCAACGAAACATTGCGCTCGCAACAATTAATGAAATTAAAATTTTCAATATCCAAAAATAATATTTTATAAAGTAATCACGTGTTTGGTGCATTTTTTATAGTTACTGCCCAGTTTTTATAATTACATCCCATTTATTATTTCTTAAAGCCCATTTTCTTGTTAAGCCTAATGCATCCCTCCTAGGAAAGATTTGCAGCCCAGCGGGGCGGAGAATAACAACTTGACCTTGCCTGGGTATTCCTAAAAAAAGTATAGCTGGGCTAGCCATTTTCAGCTTGAAAAAATTAATATCTGGGCTGGATATCTGGCCTGGGCTAGACGGGCCACAGCCCGCCCAGTTAATACCTGCAGCGATGTTTTCGTTGTTGTTCAGAGGAGAAAAATTAATATCTGGGCTAAACATCGAAAAACTCTGCAGTGCTCACACCTCAAAAACACAAATACTGCTCGAGCTGCTTGGTCCCAGCTGTCGGCCGCTTCTTGTGCAATTCTCTCGTTTATTGACTACTACATAGGTTGACAATGGTGTGGGACCGTGATGTCAGGAAACCAGGAGGAAGCAAAATAAATTATAGTTATATATATATATAATAAGGAGGCACTTGCGTACGTGAGGCTATGGACCTGGTGGGTCCCCATTGTCATCCTCTCCAAGTAAAGTCATCTCCTCGCCCGCGCGCGCTTTCCGCCCGAAACAGTCAGCGCCGCCCGCCCCGCTTCCCGGTGCAGGCGATTGCTCCGCCTTCAAACGACACAAGTGCCGTCCGTCCGTCCATCTGCCGCCCACATTAATGATACGCGGTTGCCGAGGCGGCTACTCCGGCGCCACACGTCCGTCCCTCCGCCCGCCCACCATTGCTATATAAACTGCTGCGCCGGCCATAGCCGCAGTCATCCGCATCGTTCCCTTTCTCCTGTCCACACCACTACTGCCCACCATGGCTTCCTCGCGCTCCAGCGCTCTTCGGGACGGGCGGACGACGGACCACAAGGAGATGGCAGTCATTGCTGCCGACCGGCTAGCCGGCAGGCAGCCGGAGGATGACGACGTCCCAATGGAGAACATGGTAGTCGACGATCCGGCGCCAACCCCTCCTCCGCGCCATCCTCGCCGGTGCATTTCACCATGACCATCGGCGAGGCCCGTGCCCAATATATGGACAGGGTGAGGCAGATGCGTGAGGAGCAGTTCCGGGAGGCGCAGGCCGACGCCGCCTACAACCACCATCTCCTCCAGGAGCACCTGCAGGCGGAGGAGCAGATCGCCGCGGAGCGGGCGGAGCAGGAGGCGCTGCTCGACTCGTACCGCTCCGCCCGCAAGGGCCGCCTCGAGCGCTGGCGGTACCGCATGCGGGTGGCGGAGGCTGCGGCCGCCTACAAAGAGGCTAGCAAAGAGGGCGATGAAGCGGGCGAGGCGCTGTTTGGCGAGACCGAGGACGAGGCAGAGGACAATGCCGGCTCCGACGAGTCCCCGCTCCGCTGGCGTCGACGAGGCCCTGCTCCGCCGAGGCCCCGCGGTGCCAACAACGAGGCAGAGGACACCGCCGGCTCCGCCGAGGCCCCGCCCCGCCAACAACGAGGCAGAGGACATCGCCGGCTCAGCCGAGGCCCCACCCTGCCGGCAACGTGGGGGAGGATTTCCACCGCTCCGCTGAGGCGCCGCCCGCCGGCAACGAGACAGAGGACATCGCCGGCTCCGCCGAGGCCCCGCCCCGCTGCCAACGAGGCCGCGCCACACAGAAAACGAGGAAGAGTAGAACACGGTAGGTCGCCGCCGCTCGGGTCCAAGTAAGGCCACCGCTGCTACCCTCCGGTTGAAGCCAAGCTAGGCGGGTTGACCATTGACGGCCGGTTAGCTTCTTGGCGGCGACGTGGAGTCGGAGAGCTGCATTGAAGAAGAACGCTGCTTCTACTTAACTGCTGGTGCAGTTGGCTGACTGACACGTGGGCCCAACAGGCCACATGTCAGTTACGCAACTGCACCTGCAGTTAAGTCACTGAAGCTTCTGTTCGGCTCAGCGGGACACAGGTGGGTAGCTTCGGTTAATTAATTATACCTCCAGCGCACCCCTTTTTAGTTGAAGAATGTATGAAATGTAATGAAATCCGGCATGTTTATATGAAATCCGACCGTGTATGAATGAATTTATTTCGATTAGTTCGAATTCCTGTATCACTGGCATTGGATGAACATGCAAAACAATACGTACTAGCATTATTCCCAGGGTGATCACCTCGTTTGCAGCAGTTTCACATGTACTCCCTCCGGTCCTTTCTAGTCGTGCATACAAGTTTTGTCTGCAGTCAAAGTATCTCTACTTTGACCAATCTTATACAAAAAAGTATGCACTTTCACAATGTGCGAAGTAAAAAGGAACAGAAGGAGTACAAAGAGTTTGAGCAGCTTTTTAGCGTTTCTGTACATTGCAATCAAACACACAGGCCTGGCAATTCATAGAGAACATTCAAAACAATCGATGATTATGCATCTCAGCGACTCACATGTCAGAGGCAATATTTACTTCACAACTAAAGAATAAAGAAAAAATTGATCGACGCTGCTGACAGCAAAGGGCGTCCCATTCGAAAATATCAAACGCATGTCTTGCTAAAATCAATGAGCAAAATTTGACAAGGTTGTCCCATTCCAAAATATCAAATGCCTACGATTGTGGAATGGGCAGGGTTTGCCATCAGTTCGGACATTGACATGGCACCTCGTGCTAAATAAACCAGCTGTTCTTTTTGTGCAGTTCCACCAAAATCAACCAAATTCGCGCGTAGCTTGTATGATTTCGCCCTTATATGTTGCAACGCCTTGAACTTATCGGCACCTCCTTTCTTGTGGTGGAAATGAATGATTCGATGTATTCATGAACATTTTGTGCAGTTCCCATTGAAATCAAGCTGAGCACCCCTGTTTGCACAAATACAAAAAAGTGATTAGTATAAAGCAAACTGTACTATGAATTGACAGTTTCAACAGGCACATACATGGTCCAGGTAGAGCACACTTTTAGAAAAATGGAACTCACCAGAAAGAATCCTAGAACAACATTGTACTCGCGCATCACAGCAAAAAAAATGGGGATTTGTCAGTCCTTCTGAGCTGAAGTTAGTTTGGTCTTGTGGGGAGTAATGTAACCATCCTTCAACTGCTCCTTCTGATGAGAAGATAGACAGGGCTTCTTCATCCTGGCATAATTTGAACTAGTCACTTCACGTACTCCATATTCTTCTTAAGAGGAAGATGATCCTGTTGTGCAAAGATAAGAGGACTACTAAATGCTAGCATCCCTGTTTGCTTGAAAAAAAGGAAAGGAAATATTTAAAATAGCACAGATGAAGCACTTCTCAAGGATAATACCACTTTTTCATGACAGTATCTAAACAGTAGCACAACACCAATAGAGATGACAAAGCTCAATCATATGGATGAAATCAGTGGGCGAGTACCAACCTTTGTCAGGAGGCTTATTGTGTAGAGCATACAGATGAAGCACTTCTCCGGAACCATCTGTTGCTATCTACGGTGGTGGCCATGCTTACTATATACTCCTCGATTAGTTTAATGTTTCCAACATCTTCTTGTGCAGTTCCACTAAAATATATGGTATCTTCAAAGAAGATCCCTGTTTGCACAAGTAGAGATAATTACATATTACATTAAGAGTGGCATCAAATCAGTGGCAAAACAATTGCTCGTTCCAGCCATAGCAATAAATTAAGATGCAAAACTATATCATTACTTGTGTCATCACAGTTCCAGTGCTTCATTACAGTACCGGGAGTTGATTTTTGTTTTTCTTCCGCTTGTTCTTCCCCTTCATCACTTGGTTCAATAACAGACAAGCTTCGCCTTCAATGTAAGATTTGGCATGTCAATTAGGGAGCACAAGTATAGTACTAAACTTAATTTTCTGATGAAAGTGGCAAAATACAGGCCAGCGGTTGTGAAATATCCTTATCTTACCTCAATGGGATATTACGGTGCACATACAGATTGGAAGTCTTGTCTCCATTTGTGCAGTTCACTAAAATCAAGCAACATTATCGTACAAGTAGCACAACATATGAAAGCACACTGCAGAATCATGTGAAAGAAGGCCAGTACTGAACTCTCATGATGCGGAATTCAAACAACTCACAAGAAGAAGATCTGAACCAAATTCGCCTTAACGGATAGGAAGTAAGATCTCCTCTTGTGCAGTTCCACTAAGATCAAGCAATCAAGCAACGTTGTCGGTGTGACATTTCGGTTGAACTGCACAAAACACTCTTAAAACAAAAGTGTTTTGTGCAGTGCAACAAAAGGTCACAATGGCAACGAGGTGAAGTAGATAACCCTGTTTACACAGAGGTGCAAAGGAAACAATTAGTGGTCAATAACGGTGGATGACACAGAAGCCAACAAAAAGAAGCATCTACCTTATCTAAATGGGAAAGAAAGCAAGACAGTAGCATTTCTCAAATGGTGGCATTGATTAATATTAACATAGAGATTATATTAACAATAAAATTCGTTAAACATGTAATTTTCTTTTAACTGTGGCATTGCATCAATTTTCCAGCGGCATTATTAGAGGGTGTTTGTTACAGGGACATTTTGGTGTAGGGACTAAAAAAACTCCGTGTCAGTCCCATCTAAACCGAACTGGAGGGACTTTTAGGGACTAAAAGTGGGCATTTGGGACTAAAGAAAGAAGACCCCGAGGGAGTCTTTTTGGGACTTTTTCCAACAGTTGCCCCTGCCACGCATCGCACCTTGTCTCTATTTGTTCATTACTAGGGGTAACATGGTCTTTTAGCATGTCATTTAATAACCTCTAGTCCATGTTTAGTCCCTGGAACCAAGCAGGTAGGGACTAGGGAGTTTTTAACCAAACAGGGCCTTAGATTAACAACAGCTAATGAGTTGCACGGGACAGTGGACGCACCAGCACCATGTGCATCTACCGATGTACTGTGGTCATGCACAGTCTGTTGCAACAAAGAACAAACAACCAAGGAGCATATTTGTGTTGGTCCCAGTTTTGTTATCTTTAGACACCTTTCCCTATGTGAGCGCAGCAAATCTAGTCCTGCTCAAACTCAGCCTTGTCCCTTCCTTTCCTTTTTGAACTAGTACTTTCACCCCTTCCTTTCCTCTTTGAACCACGTCCTAGATTTATGCGATACAACTTTCCCCACTACTTTCCCCCATTCCTTTCCTCTTTGAACCACGTCCTAGATTCATGCTATACAACTTTCCCCCTTCATTTCCTCTTCGAACCACGTCCTAGATTCATGCTATATACAACTTTTCCCACTACTTTCCCCCACTCCTTTCCTCTTTGAACCACGTCCTAGATTCATGGTATACATGCAGCTAGAGCAATGCATGTGGAGTAAGTAAATTATACCTTAAGGTTCTTGGGGCGTGGTTCGGTGGGCGACGGGACGGCGGCGAAGAAGAAGGGGTCGGAGGCCCTCCCGCGCCGCCGCTGGGTGGAAAGTGAACAACTGCGTCGGTAGTCCCTCGCCGATGGCGACAGCGTTAAGCCTCCTTCCCTTCCCGACGAACGGATCCTGCCGGCTCTTTGAGCAGCAGTGAGGGGAGAGAGAGGCCAACAAAGTCTTGTTTAGATCTGGAGAGGGCGAGAGAGTGTGAAGAGAGCAACTACAAGCGCTGAGGCTCCAGCGGGAGAGGGCGAGAGAGTGTGAAGAGAGCAACTACAAGCGTTGAGGCTCCAGCGTGTATATATATACTGGAGAGAGAGTGTGAAGCGTGCAAACCCTAGAAAACATTTTGACCAGTCAAAGAATCCTCCTGGCACAAATTATGCTCAAGTGTAGTTATCGAACCCGAGACCTCAAGTTTGATGAGCGAACAGGCTAACTAGCTACACAACCCTCCCGTTATGTTCAACGAGAGGGAAATAACCTTTTATACATTCCTGCATTCGTGTGACAAGCATGCCGTGTTTTTTTTGTGTGTGTGGGAGTCATTGGGATTTCAATAAAAATCGTTTCATGTGGCTTTAGTGGTAAGACTATCCACAGTGGTGCAGAAATAATCCAGCCTTAGTCACCTTACCTCTCTCCACGTAGTACGTTGGGTCCCACCAGTCAGAGGGTGAAACAAACAAATTAATAAGAAAAATTAAAAGCGCCAGCGGTGTATCTTACCTCACACATCTCGCTACTTCTCGGGAACACTGTCCAATTGATCCCTCTGTTCGCTCACGTACTATTTTAAGTGAATCCTTATTATAACATGCACACAAATTTTGGGCACTTGTATTCGACTTAAGTCAGTGTGCCACCGTATCACGTATACTTACTACTCCCTCCGTCCAGGTGTAATAAGTCACGTTAGAAGGTGCAACGGGACCAAGGTGCGTGCATGTGCGCGTGTGTGTGTGTGTGTTTAACAGCATGTGTGTGTTAAAGAGAGCGATAGATCGACCTACTCCTACAGACAGATGTTGTGTAGTGTACGATTTTAGCCGCGAGAGTCGGTGCATCCTCTCGTTTCCGGGCGTGTCCGGTAGGGACATGCGGACAGCTGCCACGCCCGCTCCTGACCAGCCTGGCCCACCCAAAGGCCTCCATCGCCCGCGCGCGCTTCCCGCCCGAAACGGTCAGCGCCGCTCCAAAGAATCGGTGCCGCATTCATGCCCGGGCAGAGCGGATGCGACCTCTCACTGGCACAAGAGTGATGGTTGCTTCGTCCGTCCAACTTACTTCTGGGTCTATGTGATTTGATGGCTCATTGGTCTTTATTCCTGAGGTGGTAGGACTGCTGGATGTCCCACGCTTTCGGCGAAAGGAGGTACTACTACTAGATTACAATTTTCTCCATTCTTACAGCGGAGGCGTGCAAGAGCAGTGAAAACACGCAGGCTCAGTGATTACATGGCCCAACTCACACTATCACCGTGCAACACCTAACTCTTTACATAGTACTCCCTCCGTTCCTAAATATTACTAGATGAGTCCCCGCGCGTTGCCGCGGAACAACGATATATCTCTCTGCGCAAAATTATCGATTTCATAGAACTAAAAAAAACTCTATAACCGCATGACAAATGTGGCAGCCAAACTAAATAAACTCCCATCATCATTTAGATCATCCCACGTAAGGAAAAAAGATCAGCCAACTCCTACTGCATAATGGGATTATATTTTTCTTTTTGACATGTTAATGGGACTTAAAAGCTCACTTACATGCATGCTACCGGTGCATGCTTGCATGCAGACATGTTGATGTGATTTAAAACCCACTCACATGCATGTGCCACGGTATTTCTGCATGCTTGCATGTGGCTTAGTGCGGAGCCTGTCAACGTCTAGATCAGACGGCTATTATGGACTGATTTACTTCATCTAACGGCTACATCAATTTTGATGATGTGGCTCAAGGAGAGGATAGAGAATTCCTAGTAGTGGGGGCTAGCTATTACTAGTAGATAAGTCTTTGTAGAGATTCCACTACATAGGGAACAAAATGACTGAATCTACACTTAAAATGCATCTATATACATCCACATGTGGTTCAAGGTGAAATCTCTACAAAGACTTATATTTAGGAACGGAGGAAGTACTAGTATAGTACGTACTGTAATTTATCAGTGAGATAAATGTGTACAATGCTATGAAGCTTCCAGCTTCTGTTACATGTATCTTGCGTCCAAGGTTGCCCGTTGCAACATTTCATCAAATACGAAGGAGACTAACATGCATGCTATTGCATCTCAATGATTGACAGATCATAGCAAATATGTACTCCCTCTGTTCCAAAATAAGTGTCTCAACTTTGTGCAAACTTTAGTACAAAGTTGTACTACTACTAAAGTTGACACTTATTTTGGAACAGAGGCAGCTAAAGAAAACAACGATCCATGCAGTCCCTAGCCCTTGAACCGTGAACCCTGACCTGGCTTCAATTTGCTGGCAACGTTCGAGCTTCCTAATAAATGAAGTTTGCAACCTTTTGACCATCGGATCATTTTGTGCAGTTTCACCAAAATCGAGATGAGCATCCATGTGGCAAAGAAATTGAAGAAGCGTGATTAGAATAAGATTACTGGGACTAGTTGATGAGACATAAACTCATCACAAATACAGTACGTAGAAGCCAGTAGAGGTATGTGCGGGGCAAAGAAGTAGAGAAATATCCAGAGGGAGTGATGTGGGCAGCTGGAGCAGTGGTGCAAGCCGGCTGTAAAGGGAGTTGTACCTGAGGGACGTAGCTCAACCTTGAGGAGGGCGGCGGGAGGCGGCAACTACCCACATCGCGGCAGTGAGCAAGGGACGAAGGCAACCTCACCGGCTTTGTGAGAGAGAACGGCGGGGACCCCTGATCGGGACGTGCCGACAGTGGGTTTTCACCGTCGGCGACGGCCACTGCATCTACACTAAGCATCCACCCCTTCCCCAAGCAGACGTGATCCGCCGGGATGTTAGAGATGGCCACAGTCGTTTTGTGCGAGAGAGTGTGAAGAGAGCAACCCCAGCAAGCAACCGTGTAGGCTGGCCCGTCCTGACTATGTATATAGTGGAGCGTTTCCTTTTCTCTCCATATGAACCTATCATATTGCGTACGTGCCACTGAAGAAAAAAAAGTTTATTTATAAATGATGCAGCACCTACTACTCATTCTCCTATAACCTTGCGCTTGGCATCTCCAAAATATTAACCTTGCGATTGGCTCTTCGCCTCTTCGGGAAGTCGATCAATAATGGTAGTGCGGTATATATCGTTCTGGCTATATCAGACCGAATGAATTGCTACACGTCCACCACGTGGGCGAGGGTCGAGGGGCGAGGGAGAGTGCTACATACGGCGCAAAATGAGTGAATCTACACTCTAAAATACGTCTATATACATCAGTGTTTGGAGTATGTACTAGTAGTTCATATTGAAATCTACTAAAGGACATATATATTCCAAACAATATGATATAATCTCTATAACCAAGGTAGTAGGGACGAGGAGTAAACGGAGGGAGAAGTAATTTTTTCTCCTCGTCATGCGAGCCACCGCGCGCATGGGCGAGGGAGCGGGCGTAAGGCGGAGCAAGCTTCACCTCATCCTGCGAGCCACCGCGCCCGTGGGCGGGGGAGACGGCGTACTAAGCAAGCTTCTCCTCGTTCTGCGAGTTTACGGGACACATCAAAAGTACTCCAGTGTATAGAGCCTTGCCTCTAAGGTAGGCCCCACATGGTTTGCCTCTTTTTTTAACATAACACGTCAAGTCGCAATTTGTTTGTTCACCCGTGGTAGACGATCCTCCCTCCACCAAGTGGACAACCAGTACACGTGCCAAATTACCACGTGGGCTGCCTTTTTCGTACAGAAATGAGCTCCACCGTGTACCCGCGCGGGTGTGGTTGGGAAAGAGACAGGAGTACATGCGCCGTGCATGCACCTCTTCTCTTCGTGCACATCCCCCACCTACGTGGGTGTGTGTGAGAGATACAAACCGCATTCGTGAGTGTTTTTTGTTTTGGGGTGGGGGTCGGGTGGGGCGTTGATTTCGTGAATTATTTGTGGGAATATGTGTCGATGACATCTCAAACAAAATTTTGCATGCAATGTGAGGGTCGGGCAATCCACGAGAAGAGAGGGAGCGGTCATAGCTATCGATAGAGTCGAAGAGAGGATCAAGTTGGTGGGTGCGAGATCGATGAAGAGAGCCATCGAAATTGTGTGTGTGTGCAAGTCAAAGATATAGGGCGACTGGCCTACCGGAACATTAGAGGGCACATGTCAAGTTTGTGTGTGGCAGGGAGACATGACTAGAGCGCTCGATGTATCGGTGTGTGGGGGGGGAGGGGGTGGGGGGAGGGGTAGGCAGAGGTCTAACTATAGAGGTAGAACGACTCGTATATGTGTTGAGAAGGAGAGACCCAGCTATGTCTTGAGGGAGATCGGTCGACATCCATACATAACTGAAGGACGAAAATATGATGGGACAGAGAGAGAGAGAGGAGAGAGAGGGAGGGAGAGGGAGGGAGAGGGGTAGAGTGCTGGATGGGTGATGGAGTTGCTTCTCAAAGATGGTGGGAGAGACCTACTAGACAAACTGAGGGTGGAACTGCAATGTTATCAATAAGAGTGGGGATGTGTTTCTGTGTGTGCCTGTGCGTGATAGATCTGTCGGGACGCATCCATGGATGATGAAGGGGAACCATGTGTTTGGTAAGCAAACCTAACTAGATCGGTAGATCAATTGTTGTTTGTCGGAGGAAGGGAGAGACACAACTAATGAGGTAGATCGATTGACGTGTGGGTAAAAACGAGTTATAAGGACCTAGCTAGCTATATGTATAGCGAGAGATCGGTCGGTGTACGTCCATTTGTTAGAGGCAAATAAGGCCCAGCGAGATAGATAGACAGAGAGAATGGAGCTAGGAGGTGGTGCAAGAGGCCCAACTACTAGCTAGATAGGGGGAGGAGTGTGCGGCTGTGAGATCGATGAAAAGAGGGGCGAGAGTTTACACGTGTGTCTGACCGTATGAGAGACACGAGGCAAGGACACATAAAGGAGGAGATTGAAGGTGTGTGTGTATGTTGTAGGCAGGCATCGCTGGAGAGGTTTATCGATCGGTGTGTGTCGGAAAGGAGTTGTGGAGACTCTGGGAGAACGACCTAAAGAAAAGAATGAATGTGCCCGGTGGATAGAATGCCGAGGGAGGGGGAGGGCGAGGAGGGCGTGTGCATGCACGAGAGAAAGTTAGTGGTAGCTACAACGGTTAGAGGATTGTGTGGGTGTAAGAGACTAACAAAGATCATAATTTGATATGAAAGCGGATTCATATATTTGAATAGGAGATCATAGTGTTTTAAACATTGCATGCATGAATATAGCGGTGATACACGTGCTGTGCACATGTTATACCATAATGTGATAATGCATGGCGTTTGCAACTCACAACTAAATGCCGAACAATCTAAACCATACTATGCATCAAACAATCTCACATTTTATTTGAATTTGTGATAATGTGTGGCGTTTGCAGCTTACAACTAAGTATCGAACAATCTAAAGAATACTATATATCGAACATTCTCACATTTTATTTGAATTTGTGGTAATGTGTGGTGTTTGCAACTCACATCTAAATACGTGTAGGCGTAGGGGGCGGGGCACCATACATAATGTGATAAACAGATTATACATATGAGACATGGTTTAGATTATGAAGATCTAGCTAGAGCTAGAAATGTAATGTGATTTAAAATCAAAATAAAGTGGATTCAAAAAATCTAGTTCGAGTTCATATACTACACATAGTTCATATGTAACTCGAGACTAATCACGTGGTGTGCTGTGAAGATAATACACAAACGATGGTTTAACTTGACAATAATGATGATTGTAGATCTTATTAAAACAGAGAAACGAATTCAAATGCTTTGACTTCACAACAATCATTACTGTAGATCTTATTCAAATAGAGAAACAAATTCAAATTTAGTTCATATTGAAGCGGTAGTATATACGTTTGGAATGCACTAAAACGTTCATTTGAGGAGTAGGTTGCTTGCATTATACACGTAGCGAAATATTTTAATTGAACATAACATGAATTCAAAGTTTTGAATGACATTTGTAGTGCGCATTGATTTGGTACAGTACACGTTAGGCTTGTCCGGAAATTTCAACCCGCGCCTTGTTAGCCCGAAATATTTAAGATATATCTTTGTCTCGTTGTGCTCCGACAACTCCCTCCATCTCAACCCGCGCCTTGCTATTCCAAAATTACAACGCGCGCGAAAACTCCCACCTCCTGTGAAATCCCGACACGCGAAATGCCCGTGCTACCCCTCAACCGAAAGAACCGCCTCAAATCGGTGGGGGTACTTCCGTAACTTACCCCACATTTCGGACAAGCGCGTCCCTAAGCCATGGTTCCCCACTGCCATCCCATCCGCCCACCCATTCGTACACCGAGGCCGCGAAAACCCGCGATGAAACCCCACACCCTGCTCCGTCCGCCACCCAGCCGTAGCCTCTTCGCCGACGACGTCGTCCACAGCAACACCTCCACGTCCCTCATCCACCATACTGGATGAGGATCCGTCGTCGATCTCGTCGTCCCACCGGTTCAGCCACCCCGTCCTCCACGTCCAAGGAGCAACCCTAACGTTCCCCTCGTCTTTCGCGCCACCTACATTCCCACACCGCCGTCTTCACCTGCACCACCGGAAGAGCATCATCATCACCGTTTCCTCGGATGAAGCTGCGGCCTAATCGGCGCCACCAAAGAGGTTGCACACTAATCGCCGCATTTTCTTCTTGATTCAATCTCACGGTGCTGCCGGCGCTCGGTCCCGAGCCGACAGGGCGCGGCTCCATCCACGGCGGCGTCACCGGCCACTTCCTCCACGGCGTCGCTCCCTCGGCGGCGGCGTCCACATCAGTAGGAGCTGCTGCTGCTTTAGCTCTCGCTCGCTCTGCTGCTCTGCTCTTGCTCTCGGTCCCCTGGCTGGTCTGCTCTTGCTATTGCTCTTGCTCGCGCTGCTGCTCTCGCTCTTGCTCTTGCTTGCGATGCTGCTCCGATTTAGCTACACTTTAGTCGACTGAATCGACTTTTGGGTCAGTCAATTTTCAGGGGGTGGGGGGCTCGCCGGGGTGAAGGAAGAACCAGCCGCAGCGGGG